>NW_009725555.1:0-20363 GCF_000703405.1 Apaloderma vittatum
ATAATAATAACAACAACAATAATAATAATAAAATTGAATAGGTAAAAGTTCTTCTCTGAAAAGTTAAAGTTGCATACTCAAGAGGAGAACAAAATCCCAGGGATTCAACCTCACTGCTGACAAAAACTGCTGTAGTTTCAATGAGCTACAGCTGACAGCAGCTGAGAATTTGGCAAAGACGTCTAGAACAAGGGCTTAGAGAAATGCTAATAGGCAATGGGGGAAAAGGGGGAGAATCAGCCTATGACAAAGTGAATTGTGCTAATTATTTCAGATTATGCTCTTTTAAACATATTTTCAGCCTCTTTCCTCTTAGAAGTGCCATTAATCCCAGCTCCACAGCTGAAGTCTAGCAGGATGCTAAATAGCAGAATTTCTCTTGCTGCCTTAATAGGCACGAGTGTTCTCCATTTCTTGTCCCAACCTATTCCAAATGGTTATTACGCATCATTTATCAGCCAGTGCATCCTAGCTCACAGATGACTACATGTCACTAGCAGTGCAAATTATGCTTCTACACATGTAGGGTGTTGGATTGTTTGTTTTTGTGGGTTTTTTTTCTCTTTAAAGCTGTACAGACTACAAATGTGAATGTCGCGCATCCAAAATTCCCTTGGCTAACACGCCCATCTGTTCTAGCTTTTACAAATCAGAAAAATCCCCTTTTATTACCTAGGAAAGCTATTAGGCTGTTGCACTCGAGAGCCCTGATGTTCCTTCAGACACAGAGTGCTCATGTATAGACATATGCATGAACAGGCACAGGCACACGCAGCCTGTGCTTTGCACGTATTCGCCCATGCTCCTGCTTACACACAAACACGAAATTTCAATAACATAATTTATTTTCCACCATAAGCAAAAGCTAGGAATGCAGGTGCTGGAATGAGGATGGCTCTTGATGTGCCAGAATAAATCACATCAGGGCGCTTCGCAAGCATCAGAAATATTTTGCCTGGGGTGAAATGCTAGACTTCAGTAGTAAAATGAGACACTGATACAGCTCAGACACACAATGCTTTCTCTCTCCTTTTCTCTTTTTTCGCCCGCTCGCTTCTGAGCAAGTATTTTGCTCAGTTGCTCCTCTCAGACGCACGCTTGTCACTGCTTTGAAAGCCCAGGTTATGGGTTTGTGTTTGTTTTCTACTACAGAATGCATCATTTAGGGCTAATAAATTAAACATACGGAAGAGGCAGAGGGAGAAAAAATTAGTTACAAGCATCTGCAACAGTCTCATTGTTTATTTTTCTATGAAAGGCCCCCTCTGCCACAGAGATGGGATTTTGGAGGTTGTTTCACTCGGGGTTGCATGTGGAAGCAGACAGCGAGAACGTGAAAAGGAGAAAGCAAGAAAGAGACCCAAATCCAGTAGAAGCCACCCACAGCACACCCTTTGCAAACCCAAATCCTCCCGACTCAACTATTTCGTGTCGCCCTTGGGTGCACTGGGTAACAGGCAGGACGTCTGGCTCTTGTTCGTGCTGGTTTTTAACCTTCTCAGACCTTCCTGATACCCCCGAAAAGGTTGCAAGCACCCTCTGCCAAACCTTCTGCAGAGCATCAGTCCCTCCTGTAGCCCAAACCCTCTCTGCTCTGCATCCCAGAGAGGGGTTGGACAGTGCTTGCCTCCCCATCCCAGAGGGTTGAGTGGACCCAAGATCCTCACCCCATCCGAGACACAAGAAGCGCTTGCGGATGATGCGGTTCCGTAACCGGCCCGTCACGGCCATGTAGGACTGCCAAGCCTCGGTCAGCACCCAGCAGAAAGAGGAGAGGAAGAAGAAGTGCAAGAAAGCCGCCACCAGCGTGCATATCACCTGGAGAGAGGAGGAAAGGAGGACACGTGAGAGAAGCAGCAGGTGGAGAGAGCAGTGCGGAGGAGAGCAGGAGGCGTAGGGAGATGCTTCCAAACCAGGATCTGGAAGGCAAGGTCATGGAGATCAGGATATGAAAATGAATTTTAAGAGGAGGCAGTCTCCCCAACAAGTTTCAACATAAAAACGACCAAAAGTTTAGCTTCAAGTTCGAGTGCTGCATGGAAATGAAAATGGATGTGTTCAAGATTAGGTTGAAAAAAAAAAAATAAAAAATATTTTTTATGCACTGTCCAGGGAAGTGGTAGAATCACAGTCCCTGGAGGTGTTTAAGGAGAGGCTGGATGTTCCCTGGTCTAGTTGATGTGATGGTGTTGGGTCATAGGCTGGACTTGGTGATCTCCGAGGTCTTTTCCAGCCTCAACAATTCTGAGAATCTGTGGATGGGGCTTTGAGCAATCTGGTCTAGTTAGGGAGGTGTCCCTGCCCATGGCAGGGGGCTTGGCACTAGATGGTCTTTAACGTCTCTTCCAACTCAAACCTTTCTACGATTTTATGAAATCAGCTGCTCTTAAGCATGAGCTCTAAGATGAGCCCATGGTTAACACTTTTGCTCAAGTCTGAGCCTGCATCCCACCCTGGCGCTTTCTTGGCTCCACCAAGATATATTTGTTTTCCGAATGACCAAAACCATTGCCACGATCCTTCTGGGAAGGACAGAGCGGTTAGTAAGCTGTGCACTAATCTCAGTTCAAAAGGTTTGCAAAGCACTGTGTCGTTGGCAGCTGAGCCCTAGAAATGACATCAGAGGAAGGCAATTTAGATGGTGTCCCTGCCAGGGAGGGACCGCTGAGTGGAAGAGTTAAGCCATGAGAGCCGGGTGAAGCCACAGGGGCTGGTAAGGACTGCAGACATGAGTGGTGTGTAGTTGTCCAAGAGCATATAATTGCTAGCAGACAGGGAAAAAGAAAAAAAAAAGAAACTTCAGCAGAAGGAATTTCATAACGGTGCGCTCTACTACTCGGTGGGGAAATCTCTCAAGGGAAGTGGAGGGAGCTTAAGCCATTTAAAATTAAACTGGGGAAAGTACTAACAAATGCATTATGAAGAACAATCCCGTAGTGCCGGGGAGATGGGCTGGAAAGCTGACAAGCTCGTCTTTGTTTTTAACTCAGCAAGGCCAAATCTTTCACTGGTGCAAATTGGTGCCGCTCTGTTTAACTCTGCCAGAGCTGTGCTTAATTTCCACCATCTGTGAGTTAGAAGCCGTGAATCAATGTACTCAAGAAGAAAACGATGGAAAGAAACTCCAGTGGCTCCCAAGGAGAAGGGAGAGCAAACAGACTTTAAAAGCGACTGTGGATGGAAAAAAATGGCTTAAGGCATTCAGGGCAGGGGGAAGGGAAGGTTTATAATGAAGAATTTTTCTGCTTTGGGTTATATCAGGAAACACGGACTTTGGCTTTACGGTCAATGAATCTTCCTCTTTTTTCATCCACCAGCATCTTTTAACACAGAGCTCTCATGCACTGCGGGTCTTTCATCATAATTTTTTCAGATTGCTCTCAATTTGTACACTGGCACAAACTGATGTTATCAGAGGTTGTGAATAAAAGTAAGACTGAGTGTTCTTCGAGACAGGAACCGTCTTTTTGTTCCATATTTGCATTTGACACTAAAATCCTTGGTATTCTGCCTATAAATGGGTTCTGGATGACAGTTCAGTACAAACAGCATGGCTCGATATGCTAATTTCAAATAATTTTCACACTTTAAAAGAATCCTAAAAAGGTGGTTTCTATTCATCACCTTACAGATCTACATAAAACAATTACAAACACGGGATGCTTTCCATAAGGTATTTTAAGACACTGTTATTTTAGAACTTTTTCTGTTGGGCCAACATCAGATATGACACAGTTCATTTTATTGTTTCGACTTCTGCACCAATAAGGTTCTGCCCAATTTGTCATCACTTTGTAAAGGGGAGAGAAATCCTTTGCTTTCTCATTTTACACCAGAGGGCTACATTTTATGAGTGGTTTTGTTTTTTTTTTGCAGTCAGGTAGTTTTGATAGAAAGGGAAGGAGAAGAGAAGAGAGGAGAGGAGCACAAGAAAAACATGTACCTCTCAGTGGGACCAGATCAACCCATCACCTCAACTGAAACCAGGCTGGGAACTCGGCAGCTGATGGGCAGGCACATATTTGCTTCTGCTATCTCTGCTGTAGGGTTCCCTTTCCTCATAAGGAAAAAAATAATCTATATGAAGTCCTAAGCACAGGCATATGGTGTCCCAAGATGCTGCAGAAAGATTCAGGGGAGCTTGCCAGTCTGTTAAGGCCATTAGATCTTGTTTTCCTTTAAGAGGAGAAATCTGGTTCCTTGCAGCACATCATCATGTCTTTGAGATATGGCCTGTTTGGGCAGCGTTCATTTCTTTTGTATCATGTTATTGCTGACTGTAATTTTTTTAGCCTTTTCCCAGGCCTTTCATCTTCAAAAAGCTTAGCAAATCCAGGCGTGGAATCTTGCCTTTGAGGTTACAAGGACGGAAATCAAGAGACAACTTGGCATTTCTCAGGAAACTAATGCTGTAGAAATTCTCCCAGAGTAACTGCAATTGTAAATCTATCAACAACATTTTAAGATGTTCCATTATCAATAATTGGATGTGAATAAATTCCTAATTTACACTCCTTAGTCTGTTTTCTGTATAGTTTTCTTCCCCTGTTCCCTGCCAGAGACTGTTTACTAGATGGCTGAGCAGAAATCCAAGAATAACCTTTCTATTTCAGGTGTTTCATGCATATGTATGTGCAAAGAGCTAATCTGCCTCATGCAATCGCAGCCGGGAGCTTTGAATCCCCACTCACAGCAAGAAAAAAACACGAGGGAGAACCTGAACTCACAACTGGTCTCTTAAGGGGGTGGGAGAGGGTGAAGACATCTACCTCCTGTCCTGGTGTGAGGAAGACTAACCAAAGAGGAAGTCCAGCCATGGTCTGCCATGTTGAACATCTCTCAGCATTCTATTTTTTCTATGGAAAGAAGCTCCTAGCACATATTTGGAGTAGCAGACAAGGCATCCAGGGAGATAAAGAGCTTAGCTCATCCTTTCTCCACCTATTGCCCCAAGAAAACCATGTTGGCCATGAAAAAAAGAAAGTTCTCTTCTGCAAAGTTAATTTCTGAAGGGCACTCGTTTAATAGGGGCAGAACTGGCTAGTTGCATCTCTCTGCACTTCTCTCCACACATCTGACTCAAGCAGCGATGAAGTTTTCACTAAAACATAACCGAGCCTTAACCCGAAGGACCGTCCAGAGAGATGAGTCTCTGTGATTCATTAAACCCTGGGGCTTCTCTGCAGAAATGCTTCCAAAAGTGACAGCACACTCTGGCTGCCAAAGTGGATGTTAAAAAAAACACAACCAAAAAGCGGCTGGTCACTGGTTACTGTTAATTAAAAACTAAATGTTGACTTCTGATTGCAACTTTATCAGCAGGAGAAGCTGAGAACATTTCTCACCTTGCTTCTCTGCTTAATGGAGTTAGGTTGGATGGAAGACTTAGAATCATATAGAATTATAGAATCATAGAATGTTTGGGATTGGAAGGGACCTCTAGAGATCATCTAGTCCAGTTCC
Source organism: Apaloderma vittatum (assembly GCF_000703405.1). NCBI lineage: Eukaryota > Metazoa > Chordata > Aves > Trogoniformes > Trogonidae > Apaloderma > Apaloderma vittatum. Next base: position 5,464 of record NW_009725555.1, read on the forward strand.
CCTGCCAGAGCAGGATCACTCAGGGCAGCCACACAGGAACGCGTCCAAGTGAGTTTGAAAGTCTCCAGAGAAGGAGACTCCACAACCTCCCTGGGCAGCCTGTGCCAGGGCTCTGGCACCTGCACAGTAGAGAAGTTTCTCCTCATGTTGAGGTGGAACTTCCTATGCCCTAACTTAAACCCATTATTTCTTGTTCTATTGCTGGGCACCACTGAGAAGAGATTGTCCCCTTCCTCTTGACCCCCATCCCTTAGATATTTATACACATTAATAAGGTCCCCTCTCAGCCATCTCCTTTCAAGGCTGAACATCCCCAGGTCTCTCAGTCTCTCTTCGTAGGAGAAATGTTCAAGTCCCTTGATCCCCCTCGTAGCTCTCCCTTGGACTCTCTCCAGTAGGTCCCTGTCTCTCTTGAATTGGGGAATCCAAAACTGGACACAAGATTCCAGGTTTGGTCTCACCAGGGCAGAGCAGAGGGGCAGGAGAACCTCCCTAGACCTGCTGGACACACTTTTCTTAATGCACCCCAGGATCCCATTGGCCTCTTGGCCACAAGGGCACGGTGCTGTCCCATGGACAACTCACTGTCCACTAGGACTCCAAGGTCTGTCTCCACGGGGCTGCTTTTCAGCAGGGCAACCCCTAATCTGTCCTGGTGCCTGGTGTTGTTCGTCCCCAGATGCAGGACCCTACACTTGTCCTTACTGAACTTTATGTGGTTAACTTTTGCCCAGCTCTCCAGCCTGGCCAGATCTCGTTAGGTGGCAGCACAGCCTGCCTGGGTGTCAGCCACCCCTCCCAGCTTTGTATCATCAGTGAACTTGCTGAGCGTGCACTCTATCCCCTCTTCCAGGACTTGAGAGGGATGAGAAAACGTACAACAGGTGAATACTAATGATGAGCAGTGATTTGTTCTGCCAGACACCAATGGGGAAACCAAAAGCACTTTAGCTGGAGAAAAGTCACACAGGCAACACACCGCTCTCCTGCTGGATCTGTATGTCGGAGAAATCAGTGCCTGTGGCTTGAAAGTCCACGTCACTTCTTGACTTTGCTGCCTGAGTCACACGATGATCTCCAGAGAGTCCCTCACAGCCCCCAGCTCTGCAGTGTGTACAGTGTGTTCTGGTAACGTTTCCTACCCCCCAAAAAACGGTGGTTTTTGTGGCTCTGTTCATTAACATCTGCCAAGCGCTTTAGGCTCAGAGTATAAAAGTTGATGGAGAAATAAACGTAAAGCTGAGACGTTGAGTTCTGGGGGCTTTTTAAAAGCCTTTTCTCAATCTGCCTTTCTTTGCAATTTTTTGAAAATAAAATGGTTAAAGCCTTGCAAATAACCATGTTTCTTCGCTGTGCCATGTGCCAGCTACTCTAGGCAGATATTCAAAAATATCACATTGGTTTTAATCAAAGCCCCGAGGATGCTGACAAATTATCAGAGAGCGAGAGAGAAAATTGAAATCTGCCATTTAGTCGTGTCTTTGACATGTTGCTAATTAACAGATGGAGGAAAAATGAGGAAGCGCTGCCTGAATGGATCATTTCAGTGCTAAATCAGGGGAAAAGCAAACAAACAAACAAAGTCCAACTGATCTCCTACCTTATTCCGGGTCTGGGTCTGTCCGATCAAGATGAGAGCATTGGAGGAGATGATGGACAAGCAGAAGTTGATAAGAATAACAGAGCGCTCTGAGCGAATATACCTGCAGCAAGAAAAGAAGGGGAGGGAGACCCACCCTGTTACAACTCGCATTGAGTTACCCCTGAAAAGCATCAACCATGGGCAGGTTGCACTGGGCCAAGCTCTACAGAAGGCCAGTGGTAGGAGATTGCCCATTTCCTGCAGGTCTGGTACGTTAAACAGACAAGAACAAGGGCAAAATGGAAGAGGAGAGCTTGGGGGTAGTTGTGAGCCCACAAGTCTCTCCATCCTCTCCCGTCAATGCTGGAGTTAGGAGCACGAGTCAACAAATGAGGGGCCAATCTGGTCCCTGGTCTGAGCCGCTCCTAAAACAGTAGAGTGCTGCAAGTCATCTTCAGCTGTGCTTACTTGGAAGGCGACTTGAAAAGGAGCTTAAAAGAAAACATACAGGCAACACACGGAAAGATTCCCAAATAAGAAGAGCCACAGGCATGCTGGCGATGAAAGCAGATTACAAATGCATGCACCTTCACAACAAAGTGTTTGTGATTCAGCATTCCCCTTTGTTTAACCTAACAGCCTCTCCTGGAGTTAGAAGTATTTGTGGCTTTTTTTTTCTTTGCTATTTTTTTTCCCCCAGACGGAGAGGTTTAGCACTTCTCAAAACTAGGCCAAATATGTAACTGCAGCTGCGGGTCTGGGACATTAGGGATCCAAGTTAGGAAGCTGTTGCCTTCAGCACCTTGCAGGAAACAAGCTATTTGTCATTTCTGATTTGCGACGTGCAGCCCTGCATCAACTTGCTGCTGAGGTATGTGCACGACGATTAATTCAAATCACTGGTTACAGAGGAAAATTTCTCTGAATGCATTTTTATGCATCTAATCAAATTAAAAGGGAATTGCAAAAGTGCAAGTCCTCAAGGACTGACTTGAAACCTGACCATGCTAACACACACACACGAATAATCTCAGTGGTTCAGCAAGTGCCCTGCCTGAATACCAGATGAGTGAAGAGTAGATGCTAATGCTTATAGAAATTAGAAACAGATCTATTAATCAACCAGCTCATCCCTGGAGGCTAATGCTGGATTATTTCCTATATTCCAACACATCAACTATTTATGTTGGGAATTTAATTTCATTAACTAATTTTAGCAAGAGTGAGTTGGTCGTGCCTTGGCTGCAGATTTTTGAGTTTCTGACCAGACAGGCAGGATGAGTTTACTGCATGTCTGTGTTCTTCCAAGGGTAAATCTGTGCCTTAGTCCTAGTGAAGACTGCAGAACTTTTATTTTTGCTTCTCTTTTTGTTTTACCTTCAGAGAACCATGAATGCTGAGGATATGCTTTCCTGGATACAAAAAACTCACTGACTCAAAGTAGCCTGAACTTATATTTAGTCTGTTAGACATCTGGTTTATAGGTAGCTCTCCCTGAAACTCACCCAGTCTAAGAACAGACAACAAAATTCAAGCTTCCAGCTCACCTAGAAACTGGGGTAGCTGCCTGCAAAACAAGTTTCTGGTTCCTTTCATGACCAAAATGATCCCAAATTTCTCAGTTTCACTGGGCTGTGCATCACCTGGATCCTATTCCGCTTGTGGCTGGAGAGTACCAAGCCATCAATCTATCTGTACTTTGACTGTAGGAAATAAAACACTAAGTCTCCAGTCAGCAGTTTTTAGAGGGTAGGAAAGGAGGTTTGAATCGTAGAATCATAGAACACATTGAGTTGGAAGGGACCTTTAAAGGCCATCTAGTCCAGCCCCTCTGCAGTGAGCAGGGACAGCTTTAACTAGATCAGGTTGCTCAGAGCCCCATCAAGCCTGACTTTGAATGTCTCCAGGGATGGGACCTCCACCACCTCTTTGGGCAACTTGTTCCAGTATTTTGTCACCCCCCTATAAACTTGCTTCCTTAACATCCGTCTAAATCTACTCTTTTTTAGTTTAAAAGCATTACCCCTTGTCCTGTCACAACAGAGCTTGCTAAAAAGAGTGCTTCCATCTTTCTTACAGGTTCTCTTTAAGTACGAGAAGGCTGCTCTAAGTTGCGTTCAGAGCTTCCTCTTTTCCAGGCTGAACAACCCCAGTTCTCTCAACCTGTCTTCATAGGAGACGTGTACTGGTGGGAATGAGATGTAATAAATCTGTGTAGAAATGCTATGATCCAGCTGGCATTAGAATGCACTTTGAAAGTGTACTCTTGTCAAAAAAGGTAGAAAATGAATTGACCGTTAAGTGTCATCTGTATGCAAATGTAAGGGAGGATATTCCAGCTGTCTTCAGACTTTTTCCTCCCATAAACAAGCCTCTCCTTTCTCCATGCTTCCCTTCATGCACTGAGAGTCCTTCCTGTTCCCCAGATCCCTGAACTTCCAAAGAATGAGGCATAGGTTGGCAGCATGTAAAATCACAGAATCAGAATAATTTAGGTTGGGGAAAAACCTCTCGAGTTCCCAGTCCAATCCTCCACCTGAAAAAAAGGGCTAATTTCAAAGTCAAAGCAGGTTTCTCAGGGTCTTGTCCAATCAAGTTTTGAAAATCATGAAGAACAGAAATGCCACCACGTCCCTTGGATGATTTGTTACAGTGCTTAACTTCTCTTACGATGAAGAATTCTTTTTCTTTACATCCACCTGGATTTTTCTTGCTGCAGCTGGTGCCTCTAGACCTTTCACTGTATACCTCTGCAAGTTGTCTGACTTCTCTGTGACTCCTCCTTAATAGTATTTTCTTCTCCAAGTTAACTAAGCCTTGTTCCCTTCACCTCCTACACCATGTTTTCCACCTCTCTAAGCATCCACTGGGCTTACTCCAATCTTCTGACATATCTTGTATTGGGGGAGTCCAATATTGGGCACGCTTTTCCAGATGTGACCACAGGAGTGTCAGGCAGATGGGAATAACCAATTTCCTTGACCCATTGGTCATATTCCTGCCTGTAGAGCCCGATATAATGTTGGAATTCATTGCTGCATGGGTGCATTGCTGATTCATTTCCAAATCATTGCCCATCAGGACCAGCAGATTCTCCCCTGTGGAGGCATCACCAAGCCAGTCCCCAGCCCATCCTGCTCCAAGTGATCATTCTGTCCCACGTACAGGACTGTGCATTTGTCTTTGTTGTACCACTTCTCCAGGCCTTACCTCTACTTTGCTGAGGTCTTTCTGAATGTTAGTGCTGCTTTTCAGCATATCTGTCACTCTTCCCAATTTGGCATCACCCACAAACCTGCTGAAGGTGGCATTTTGCCCCAATGTCCAGCTTGTTAGAAAAAGACATTAAACAATATTGGCCATAGTATCAACCCCTGTCAGATGCAACTAGTAAACAGCTCCTCATTAGGCTTCAAACCTTTGACCATTACCCTTTACACCTGCATGAACTCCACACAGCTATTATGTCACCTTAGAAGCCACCAAACCTGTGCACAGTTCCCTGGTCTGGATACAAAGATGCTATGGGAGACTGTGTTAAAAACCTTGCTAATGTCAAAAATATACAACACCTACTTCTCTCCACTGTCCATGCAACACAGCCATCCCATCACAAAAGGGAAACAGGTCAGTCAGGCACAATCTGCCCTCAATAAATCTGTGCTGTCTATTCCCAACCACTTTCTTGTCCATCATTTTGATTGGAAACAATCTTTATACCTACTTGCTCCTTAATCTTTCCAGAGGCTGTGAGCAGACTAACTAGCCAGTTGTTCTCTACATCCTCCTCCATGCTATTCTTAAAGATAGGTGTAGCATTTGCTTTCTTCCAGCCATCAGGAACCTTCCCAGATGACTGTGAGCAGCTTCTCAGTAAAACCAGACCCTAGATGTGTCCCATTCAGTCCCATGGACTTGCAAATGTACAGCTTACTTAAAAGGTCCTCAGCTCTCTCTTTTTTTCAGAGTGGGTATTTCTTCTTCCCCAGATTCTGCCACTAGGTACAGGAACTCAGCTGCCAGGGAGCAAATTTTGCCGGTAGAACAAGGTGACAAAGGTATTGTGTACCTTCACCTTTTCTACTTCCTTCACCATTAAGCTACTTGCTCCATTCAACACTGGGCCAACAATTTCCTTTGGTGCTGATGTACATACAAAAACTCCCCTCGATGTCTTTCACATCCCTTACCAGTTTGCTAAGGTAGGGCAGCTAAGGTCTAACCGTCCTAATTCAATTCAGAACTTCTGGGCAATGTTTCCATAGTGGCCCTTGGCAGCCTGACCTCGCTACCAAACATTTCCTCAATCAGAAGTTTCCCGTTACGCTATGAGGGCATCCTGCCATGCTTGCTTTTTTACTTCCATTTTCTCTTCTCCAGTGCAGGATGTTCCACAGAAAGAAATCACCATTCCTATCTAGACCCCCCAGCCAAAGAAGTCAGGAACTCATATCAGAGAGGGAAAAAAACCACAGAACTTGATGGGTTTTGCCAGAGGAAAGATCTCCAGCAAAGGCAGAGCTGCTTCAGGGTGTTGTCTTGCTACCCCTTGGCTGATACATAGACTCTGCCTACTTATCAAAAGATGCTGTACCCACCACCAAAGCAGGGAAAAACTCACTGCAAATTTAGGCAACTTCAGCTTTGGCTTGGGTCCTGCAGGAGGTGGGGAGGCCCTGCACAAAGCAAGATGGATGGAGAAGGTGGGAAAACCCCACCATCTGTCTCTCTGTCCCCATTCCACTCCCTTCCTCTCCACAAACACTGAGTCACTTTTGCTTTCTCACTGTGAGTGCACACATCCTTCTGCACGCAGTCGCTTACTCATTCCTGTTTACCTTCCACCAAGGCCACCGAGTGCATCAGCATCTCCGGCAAAGGCAGAGCTCGTGGGTTTAAAGCAAGTGTTAAAAGCCCCTTGAGAGCTCATCGACAACCACTAAATCAATCCTTCGGCTTCGATGGGCAGGGAGTGAGAAAAGCTCGCACCAGTATCTTCCAGCAATACAGCACTCACCCGGCTGCCACCAGTGAAAAAAGGTCCGCCGTGCCCCAGATGCTGATGGGCTGGTGGGAGAGCTGTTCGATAGCAAGCATCGATCTCCACGCTATGGAAAGGTCACTGACTGGAGAGTCTGTTGAATTGCAATGAGTTCAGGGATGGAAAACACTGGGGGACTCCTGAAACACCATGGTGTCAAGGAGCTGCTCGAAAGGAGAGGTAGGAACCAAAGCTTAGAGAAACACTAAGCCATTTCACCCCTTCTGACCCTTCAGTAGTTAGGGGTTTTTTTCAGTTTTTAATTTTTGCATCAGTTTTCAAGAGGAAAGATCTCTTTCCTTCAATTCCCCCCCTTTAACCACATGGGTGGTGGAGCACACGGCCCACATACAGATTGTGTCTCCAGCTGTGACCCAGGACAGCCACTGCTGAGATGCGACAAGGTCACTCCACTTCTATTGCCCACTGTGTCACTGACCTCTCTGTCGAGACTGTTAATAAGGCCAGAGATGCACCATCTGCAGCAGAGTTTTTGCAGCCATCTGTCTGCTGGGAACTGGAGTGAGGCCACCAACAGGCCACCAACAGCATCCCGTTTGCAAGGAGACGGTGCCAAGTTGGCTGCGTCTGAAGCGATCGCTTGCATCAAAAAGCTCACGCCGCTCATGCCGACGGCTGAGTAGGTGCCACTGAGAAGTAACCATTATTTGGGGGTTGTGAATGGGAAGCGGAGGGTAAATTCATCTCCTCTTTGATAGGCAGCCCAAAGCTGGAATCACCTCCCTTCTACTCTGCTCCCTTTTCTCTACCAGGTTCCTCTCCCTCTTTCTCCTCCACTCTTTCTTTCTGCTTCCCATGTCTAAGTAAACCCTAGCCAGGCAAAATTCTGGGCGTGTTTCCAGACTGTCAGCCTCAGTGAGCTTATTCATCACAAGTGTTTCATACTCTAGCAAAGTCTATGTACGCACGCTCCAGATGCCTTTGTCCAGAGGTCTGAATGGGATATTTCCTGGCCAAAGCTCCCCGAAACAGCTGAGCTCTGGTGAGTGCTCTCCACAGAAGACCGGGCAGCTAAAGGGCAAGGAGGTTCTCCTCTCCTCTTTGACACTGCTACTGTATTTTAGCGGCAACAGCTGGAATAATACTGCTGATCCCACCTCGAAGCATTCCTCCAGCTGCTGTCTATCACACTATATAACATCTAGGGCAAAGCGAAGTGGGAGCCAGGACATAACGTTGACTTGAACGTGATGTTCCTGAGACCATTAATAGGATAGCACATTCATGTCCAGCAGCTATGCCTAAAATAAAAAGGACACACAAGAGCTCAGGGCTCAGCCATGGGAATGCTGTGAAGTTTAGAAAACATGAAAACATGATCTACAGAGAGGAAATGAAACAAACTCAGCGCACCAAAGAGAAAGTTTAGAGATCACTTAACCATGCTTTACAAATATTTACACAAAAAGACTTAGGATAGAGAGCCCTTCAATCAAGATATAGCTGGTCTCAGGATCACTTGGAAATGCATGTCCATCCTTGGCTAGCTCAGAAATGCCCATTCAAGCCTCCCATAAACATGTTACCCCATTCTGACTGATCATTTTGGGCATAGGCATAATGTAAAGGCTGGAATGAGAAATTAAAAAAAAAAAAAGAAGTGTATTTTAAACAGGGCAGGCAATTAACTTTACTGTCCTTAATGACAGTAAATATAGAGGGGCACACTCCTGGAAGAAAATACATCATGTTACTCCGGATGACTCTGTCATGCTCCAAACTGATTCAACCTCACGTCTGGACTTGGGTTTCAGATCCTGAACTTGTTTCTCATAGGAAAGAGAGGGTGAGGCTCAAACACTTGCTCTTTACTCTTCTATCCTAACTTTCCACTTGATCCTGACACCAGTGACACCAGTAAGTCACCTACCAGCGCTGCTCAGTGCTGCCCAGCCTGAGGAAAAGCAGGAGAGGACAAGGACTTGAGCACATCCAATGATACCCCAGGCACGGAAAAACCTGAGTTCTAGATAAATGTTATTATGATCAGTCTTCAGCTCGTAGCACTTGCCATAATTAACTAGCCACTATGCACTATCACAGTATCAACAAAAAAAAAAAGAGGCATTTTTGCTCATTTTTCACTCTCATTTCTTCCCTCTATCAAAGAGAAGAAAAAGTTATCTCAATTCATAACTCTGAACTGAATTTTTCTTTTCCTTCCTAGTAAGAATCACTTGACAAAATGAGAGCCTCAGGCTGATCCCTTCTCCCCAAAGGGTCTCCAGTAATAACCAAACAGCACGTTTTCCGTAGCTACTCCATTTCGATTTCACAGTCATTCACCTCGTTCTGATTTTCTTTGTTTTACTTAATGTAGAGTCATGAAGCTCTCAGCCTGTTTTCCATGGGTTTAGGAAAGGCGTAGGTCTCGTAGTACAAACTCAGACCTCGTTCAGTGCAGTACATGGGGAAAATTCCCTGGACAACTTGGGTCCTCCAGCTTATACAGCCCATCAAAATGTATCTGACAGGGGCATGGGCCAATGTGGGCCTTTGTTCAATAAAACTTTGCATCAAGACCACTTCAGTCTCTGTAAATAATGCAATTTAAGGTTACAGCTGACCTGCTTATAGGTGTACAGGAGCTCTCTGCAATGGGATGTACTGAGGAAATCCCATACGCCTCTGAAGCTAAAGACAAAACGAAGCTAAGAGGTTGGAGAGTTATTTAGACCATGCGGTTTATCATCCTGAAGCTCCTGAAAAGTGCTGTCAGTTCTTCAGGCCAGATGTTTTCGTAACGGGTCGTGGATGTTTTGACGTTATCAAAGGCCCAGCCAGGAATACGTTGAAGCAATTTGCCTGCCAGGAGGCAATGTGTGTCCACCTCCCCGTGAACAAGGTTCCCTGAGGTATAGGAAGGCATCTAAACCAGCACGCGGCTTTTGAAACTGGAACAATACGACTATGTGGGGTCATGGCACTAATTTCACTGTACTAATTTCTCTGGCACTAGGAGGAAAGGATAATGCCAACTAAGCCACCATGATGACTTTTGCAGGACCCACACGTTACCAAACAGTTCTGCCTCAGGCACCAGACACCCATAACAGGAGAGCAAAACCTCCAGGGTCCATGTAGATCAAGAGACATTTACTTTCCCCAACAAGAAGAGAAGAGAATTAAAGCCATACCTCCAAACAGAGACATAAATGATAATCAACAGCAAAAGGGTCAGCGAAGATACTCCACAGCCTACAATTAACGTGACAGAAGGGACCAGCACCTTTTCCATGTTCTGAAAGAGAGAAAGTAAGGCATTAAAAAAAGGGAAAAAAAAGAAAAGCAAAAGAAGATGCTCCATAAATGTTACCAGCTAAATATCATGGCAAGAACTTTCCTCCTAATTATGAACTCACCTGAACTTCACATGGCACTGCACATACAAATAAAAAGGAAAGACCAGGATCTAGTTCTGGTTAACCCATCCTATTATTTCTGGACCTGATTCTGCTGCCTCACACACCAGAGTTAAGTCTGGGCAGCAACTCTGATATCCATGGCGAGGCAAGTGTGTAAAAAGTATGGATTGCAAAAGGAGGATCAGGCCCTTCATTTCCAGCGTGAAACTTTGAGGGTAATTAATGACAAAACAGCAGAAGGCAGTGCCTACACTAGAACAATTACAAATGAGCTCTTCTGGGAATGATGATGATGAAGGTTGGAGGATGAAAAGAAGGTGAAAATCTTTCACCAACCACAAACATCCATCTGGAAAAGGAGGAGAAGAAGCAAGCAAAATAAAGACAAGTTGTATGTCTTCCCCAAGGACCCAGCCTCCAGTCATAGCATCCCTCACTTCACGACTCTTACACTACTACACAAAGCATTTCTTCCTATGCTGGGGTCCTTACTGGAAAACCTGGTGTGGAATGGTTCTCTTTCCTGTCTGAACACAAAGGTCTCCTGATCATCTGCTTTTGCAGCATCAAGAATAAATACACAAGCTATAATGTCTCCTAATCCAGTTCTCTGCATCACTGGCACTGCGTAACTATTCAACATCTGCCAGACTGATATCACTAAACTCCTGTTCTCAGCTTAGAGTGAGGATCTGGATCCCGCTTGGGTTCCTCTGCTGCAGGAGGCTTTTTACCTGGCATGTTTCTGATTTCTACATCAGTGATCTCTGCTGGCATGTAGGCAGAGAAGCAGAGACCCACCATGCAGCAGACACACGAGAACCCTCTCTTTAGAGTGATTAGGCAGTACGCAGAGGTGTGGGAGCACGGTCAAGGTTGTCATTAGATGGGCACAGTACCAACCAACACTTGTCACTACAGCCACGGAGACGAGGTGGCTTCTGACATAGTTTAGCATAAGGAAAAAAAAACAAAGAAAACAGAAAACACACATGAATTTGGAAACGGAACAGGAATTCCTCTAAGGGCTTGTGTACACCATTCTGTTGGCAGGCATGAGGCTGCTCAGCCTCAACCTCCAATCAGTGGGACACCACAAAGCTGAGAGTACTACAGCTCTGTTTGAAGCTCCTGAGCCTTCTGCAAAGCAAAATATATCAGGCAGGCCTCAGTGCTGTGCTTATATGAAGTCTGGCCCGCTCAACACATGAATAAAGCAAAAGTGTCTATTAACTCAAGGCCCACAGTCAATACAAGTTTACTCCACAGAACCCACCACAAAGAAGAGACAAACAACCCTGATGCATAGAGATGTCAGCTGCATTGTCCCTGAAGTCTGAAGGGATTGGGAAGGTCCTCCTTAACTTGCTTATTTTGACTAAGGGCACTTCTCACATTTTGAATCTCATTGCGGGGAACAAAATTTTCACCATACTGCTGCGGTGAATCCCACAGGATCTATTGGGAAGGCTGGCACAAGAGCTCAAGGGGTCTGAGACAAAATTTAGTGACACATTCAATGGCCTGAATGCCCAGCTGGCATTTATACCTAGAGGAGTACAGGTTGATAGAGGCATCTTTACTGGGTACAGACTAGCTACAGACTGGAAGCCAAACTGCACTGCAGTGTGGTGACACCTCTCTGCAATGTCCCCTCCCTACTGACCACATCACCTCTCACACATAACCACCCCGGCACACCTGTACACCTCCCTTGCATGGAATTGGACTTCTGGCAATAACTTAAGTCTTTTTACCTACCAGCAATCGTGCAGAAACTGTAAAAATAACACAGCGCTGAGCCTCATCAGCCTATCCAGCAATCCCCTCCACCCAGAACTCTTCAAAATGCTCATAGAAAATGTTTCGGCTCATGTGCGGACTCTTCCTCTAAACTGCTATGGAGATTTGGACTACTGTAAATTTTACATCAACTTGTGCAACTGTATTCCCACCCTCAGAATTTACTCCTGCCAAATATTTGTAGAAGATTAGAAGCAGGTTTTTAAGAACTAGGTAAACACAAACGCTATGAGGAAAGACTGAAGGAACTGCATCTCTTTAGCTTGGAGAAGAGGAACCTGAGGTGTGACCTTTTTCATGTTTATAAATATGTCAAGGGTGAGTGTCAGGAGGGCACAGCCAGGCTCTTCTCAGTGATGCCCAATGACAGGACAAGGGGCAATGGGTACAAGCTGGAGCATAGGAGGTTCCATGTAAACATTAGGAAAATTTTTTCACCATGAGGGTGACTGAGCCCTGGCCCAGGCTGCCCAGGGAGGTTGTGGAGTCTCCTTCTCTGGAGCCTTTCAAAACCCAACTGGATGTGTTCTTGTGTGACCTACTGCAGGTGGTCCTGCTCTGGCAGGAGGGCTGGACTAGCTGATCTTTTGAGGCCCCTTCCAACTCCAAAAATTTTGTGATTCTATGATTCTTCTATAAAGAAATTTCAATGAAAATATCAACATTTTGATTTGCCTTTCAATCAAGCAAAAATGAAATTGGACATATTCCAGGCATGGTGAGTGCTGAAATATTGTATCCTGCTCCTCATAAATTGAAATGTGGAAAGGACTTTCTTCTGGGAGGAGCAGCCTCTGATTTAGTCAAGCACTGGGGTAGGGTATGGGAGAGAGGGATGCAATCTCCAGTATGAAGTCACAGCTTCTCTTTTTGGCACCTTTGTTTCCACTCTGCAGAACCCAAATGGGCAACAGCCCTGTCCTGCCCCAGAGAAGCACGGTCAGGATAAATGCACTGCAAAGCATAAGCTACTCAGACATGGATTGCTCCTTGCTCGCTCGCTCCAAGCTCACTCCCAACCCTTTTTCTCTCCCTGCTCCCTCCTTGCGGCAATATGAGCTCACATCGCACAAATGGTGGCCTGGGATGAGCATCGATTGTGACATTTGATTTAAGTAGGTCTTATTTCACTGACTTTTCATGGGCAACTGGATAAAAAGTGGGGGAGGAGCTCCATTAAAGCAAAAAAAATCTCAACATATAACTTATTCCTAAACCATCTGAGAGTAACCGAAGAAAAAGAATTTAAGAGAGGAGCAGACTACAACCTTACATCTCCAGCAGAGTAACCCTAACTCCTCTTCCTTCCACATCCTCTCTGACATCCCTCCACTTCCAAAAACCTCAGGTTCCTTCATTCCCTTTCTTATCCCTTCTCCCAAATCACCTATAACCCTCTAGATTCTCCTTCAGCTAAGTAAAAAGTTGCATGTGCTGGACCATTCCTAGGTAAGATATTTGTTCATTGGCAAGGCGTTACACAAATGAGCACTGGCCAAGTGGAAGCCACATTTGCAGGCAGTACCTGGTGCCTATCTGCAGACCTTTGCATGGAAAAAGACCCTGATTTGCACCTCCTTCTCTACCTTTCAGCCAAACTTTCACAAAATCCAAGCCCACCAGAATGACTTTTGCTGAAGAGACGCTATGAAGTTCACTCAATCCTTCTCTCTACAGAGAAAGGGTGGTTGGTCTAGCCCTCATGGGACTTCTGCTGGCATCACAAGGGTGGATAACCATAAAAGACAGTGGCTGCAATAAAAACAGCAGCTTGCTCCTTTGGGAATAAGTCTTAAAGTCTTAATCCTGAATAGCTTAAGATTCTGCTCACTTTCTTCATTGTTAAGGTTTCTCTGTCCTCCCTATCTCCCTTTCCCCCTCCCCTACCTCCTCCTTTTGGCAAACGAAGCATCGATTGTTTTATTTCTTCTGACTAATTAAACCCCCTGACAGAAGGTGGTCAGATGCTGTAGGATCTGAACCTTGAAAGGGAAGTTTCCTTGGAGAGGAATGGAGGGGGGAAAAGCAAGGTTGGTTTTAAAAAGAAATAGCGATACCAAGAGAAAAACAGCCAGGCATTCTCGAGGCAAGAGGAAAATCAGTCCTACAGCAGTTTCCCAGCATCACAGTCAAGGAACAAACTGGTTGACTGCAAAAGGCAGGCTAGAAACAGCGTCATCACTTGCTTGGACTGGAGGTAATCTCTGATGACCTGTCCCTCACCACCTCCCTGTGTCTGCTGCTGGGTGCCACCCAGAAGCACCCCAAAACACAGATGAAGTCGTGCCTGCCTATCTGGAGCTGGAAAGAAACTATTTGCCTGGGCCAAGCAGGAACCGAGCAGGTTGTTACGAGTTGCAAGTCCAGCGATTCTATCATCAAGCATGACAAGGGGGGAGAGAAGCAATCAATGACATCAGCCAGGATGGAAATAACGAGTGCTACTGCCTGGGGCTGCTTGCTGTCCTGCCACCTCATCGCTCTGACTAGCAGGGCAGAAGGACACTCCTCCTTTTCTTTACCACATCACTTTGCTCCCTTCTTTTCTATTTCCTTTTCTTCCTTTCCCCCGATTTTTTTCTCTCCTTTGTCTTCCTTCCTCCTTTCCTTTGGCCATTTTCCATGACATATTCTGCCTTTTCTTCTTGCTCTTAATGCATCTCTCTGGCTCTCCCCCCCTTTACGTTTTCTGCATCTCTCTCTTTCCTTCTCTTACTCTCTGCAGAACACTGTGAAAAGTGACTTCATTCAAGTCGTGCTTATTCCATTACCCTGCTCTCGCTTCAGGGTCAAACCAGAATGAAGTATTTCTTAATGCCACGCAGTTTGCCTGAGACCTTACAAGCAAGCTGTTCTTTCTGCTTTTTCCATCGCTGATACTGTGAAAGGTTGAACAAAGTCTTTATAGGTACACCATCACATTAATAAAGTCACAGAAAAATTAACTATTTATTTTTCTTCCAAATTAAACCCAAGCATATGAGTTTGGAATCTGAGGGGGGCTTGGCTTTGTTTGTTTTCAGAAATGTGTTTGCTCTTCAGAATGCCAGTTTGCCAACTGACACCAAGCTGTGTGGTGCCATGGACT
>NW_009725556.1:0-16207 GCF_000703405.1 Apaloderma vittatum
AATACATTGGGTATCGTGGTATATTTTTTAATCACTGACAATACTGTGGAAGGAGACAACTGAGTGGATTTAATTGGACATCCTTCTGAAATTGTTATATAAAACCTGGTTGTGGAAGCTGCTGAATTACTTACGTTCCTAAAACGATTTTCTATTTGGCAGTGAATTTAAAGCATATATACAAAGCAAACAAATCCCATCTATTTAAACACATTAAGGCTGCTTTGTCGAACACTTTAAACTTGAAGCACCAAGATGGAATTAAAATGCTTCTTGCCTGTGTTAAAATAGAATTTATAATTATAGACTTACATGTAGGTGTTCTTTCAGTGAATAAGTGTAAAATTTTGCTTTAAAGCATTTTCCCCAAATCATAAACAGGTGGAGCGTTCATTGCTGTAAAGTAGCATGTAGTGACCTTGATAAAGTGGTAGGCCATGGTTTGTCTGGTTTCTAACACATCTCAAATAACAACAATCCTGTAAATGGGGCAGTGTGATGAATGACGAGTCTTCTTTTAATGCGAATTCGTAGTCCTCATGAATGTGTTTTGTAGCCTATAAAGACCGGCTTTAATAACATAACTACATACTGTGGTTTACATTTTAGACATAAACGAGCAAGCTATGGGTAAGGTAGCCTTGCATGCTGTTTCAACATGTGTGTGAAATCGGAAGTCCCTCCTGATTTGACAGCATATTTGACAGTTTCAGACTTTTTAAATTAAATTATTAAGTGCATTTCTTCCCACTGTACTGCCGTGTTGTGACATAAACTTTCTAATTAGATTTATTTTTAAAGTCCTTACATGATTTTTACTGAAACTTTAACAAAAGGAGTAAGGCAACAGAGGAAGAGACAAAATGTGGCATGGCACATTTTATTGAGATTATTTATGTATATTTAGTGAGACTATTTATGGATTTGATGGATAGTCTGTTCAGTGGATAGTCTGTTCAATGGATAAGGAATTGGTTAGATGATGGTCACACCCAGAGGGTAGTGGTCAATGGCTTGATATCCAGATGGAGACAGGTGACAAGTGCTGTCCCTCAGGGGTCTGTGCTGGAACCAGTACTCTTCAATATCTTGATCAATGACGTAGACAGTGGGATTGAGTACACCCTCATTGCAGATGACACCAAGCTAAGTGGTGCAGTTGACATGCCAGAGGGACAGGGTGTCCTCCAAAGTGACCTGGGCAAACTGGAGAAGTGGGCCCATGTGAACCTCATGAGGTTCAACAAGGCCAAGTGTAAGGTCCTGCACCTGGGTTGGGGCAATCCCCATTATCAGTACAGGCTGTGGGGTGATGTGACAGCCTGCAGTCCCACAGAGAAGGACCTAGGGCTTTTGATGGACAAAAAGCTGGACATGAGCCACCAATGCACATTTTACAGCCCAGAAGGCCAATCTCATCCTGGGCTGCATCAGAAGCAGCGTGACCAGCAGATTGAGAGAGGTGATTCTGCCCCTCTGCTCGGCTCTGGTGACACCTCACCTGGAGTACTGCGTCCAGCTCTGAAACCCTCAACCAAGAAGGATGTGGACTTGATGGAGCGGGTCCAGGGGAGGGCCACAAAAATGATCAAAGAGCTGGAGCACCTCTGGTATGAGGACAGGCTGAGAGAGTTGGGGTTGTTGAGCCTGGAGAAAAGGCTCCAGGGAGGCCTTACAGTGGCCTTCCAGTACCTGAAAGGGGCCTACGGGAAATGCTATTGAGGGACTGTTCACAAAGATGTGTAGTGGTAGGATGAGGGGCAATGAACTAGAGCAGAGTAGATTTAGATAGATGTTAGAAAAAAGTTCTTTACAATGAGGTCATAAAGGTCACTTACAAGTCATTTACAGTGAGACACTGGAACAAGCTGCCCAGAGAGGTGTTAGAATCTCCAACCCTGGAGGCATTCAGGGTCAGGCTTGACGGGGCTCTGAGCAACCTGATCTAGTTAAAGATGTCCCTGCTCACTGCAGGGGGGTTGGACTAGGTGACCTTTAAAGGTCTCTTCCAGGCCAGGACATTCTATGATTCTATGATTTGCCATAATGAAGTTTGGTACTGCACTGTTTCAAAACTTACTCTTGGTACAGTACTGTACACTAGTACTGTGGCCAGAAGGGTTATTATTTTAGAATATGGTACATCATGGGAAGAAGACTTTATAAAGAGAAAACAAAATGTTCTAAAAGTAATTTTTGCATCAGTAATAGATCTTAACTGAAAAGAGTTCTGTTACAATGGATAGTGAATTCCAGAGTATAATATAGTACACAGGATAAGAAACATTTGAAAAAACAATTATGAGTGCAACATGTAATGGTGTGTCTGTGCTGGTGTCACCTAGTTCCTTGTGTATCTAATGCAGGTGTCAAGTGGGCCCATGTTTTTTTTATGTGATCTGTTATGTCTTGTACAAGATAGACCTTCTTCTGATTAATATTAGCTAGGGTGCTTAACAAAGTCCACTAAAAATATGTATTGATTTCCTGTGATGAATTTGAGCAGCACAGGTTGCCTCTGACTTAATTATCCAGAGGAGGATGTTGGGATAGGAAGAGAAAAGCCATCTGAGGAGTGCTTGTTCTGATCTAGTGTAAACACAGCCAAAATTTTGAGTGGGTATTAATAGATAGTAGCTGAAAACGCTTTGTGCTTGGTGCCTTCTGAATAGATTTGACTCCATGTGTATATGAACGTGTTCCTAGTTCCCATCTATTTACCATATCTAGCCTTTTTAACGGTGTTTGAAATGGGGGGAAGTTAGCCCTATAGCCCTGTTAATGTGGACCATTGATTGTTTTGTAGTCAGATACATACTTGAACGAACTAGAGAATTTGTATAGTATTGTCTAAATATGTCATGGTAATTTCATTTGCCATGTGATGAATCTGCACATTCCGTATTTCTTGACTTTGAACTTTCAAAAACTTTATAGCTTTGACAGGTAAATAAATGTAAAATGACTTCTACAGAAGTATAACAAGCAATCCTTGCTGGCAGTGTAAAATGAAGTGCTGCAGGTCTCTACACCTAAAAGGTATTTGACTGCAGTCTGTCATTTCTGTTTGCATTCAGTTTTACTGAGCTGTGCTTCAGAGAATACTGTAAAAATAAATAAAGAAATAATGGTTATGACAGTATTCTCAAATGGCTGAAACCGTTACTTCAAAACCCAGTGTCTTCAGACATGTACAGATTCATTTTATTTCACTTCAGAGTTCTGTCTGTGATTCTGTGAACCTGAACTGTAAAATGATAAACTTTTTGAGTGAAGTTATAAGACAAACATTATTAAGAAGAGCTCAGCAACATTGAACTACATTCTCCCATATCTTGCATGTGAGGTAAATTTAAAGATAGCTAGTGTGGTTATATTTTTGTCCTGCTGTTGAGAGATACTCTCAGCAACCTTTAAAAACACACAGTGCTAAAGGAGAAAGTTTTTGTTATTAACATTCTTTTATGGAGGACTGTACAATGCCTCTTCCATTTGGCTAATGTAATATGTGTTGCAGTGTTAAAATAAGTCAGAACACATAGCCGTAAGGTATTTTTGAGGAGTTAACAAATTCTGTGTTACTGGGTAGTAGTTCAAGTATGGGTCGTTCATTTAAGTAGGTGTCATCTTCAGTGCAGCTGAATTACTTGCTTTGGTTGACTTTGGATGGCATTAATGAGTTATATATTACAAGCTAACCCTACTGCCTAAAAGTGAAAAGGCTTGTATGTATTTTGTGCCATGTTTTTTATTGTTTCGGATGGCATTAAATATATAATTTATGTTAAAAAAAGTATTTATGCTGAACTGGAAACAATAAGTTTTAAAGTTGTATGTTTTGTTAGTACTGTATTTAAGGCAATCATCTCTGTGTCTTTAAACATGCATGTTTAAAGATTACAGTCCGCTTTTTTTTTTTGTTTACTAAACCAGTAAGTGGTAATCATTTTGGGAATACTTTCATGTTTTTGTGAGAAAGTAGTATGTCTGTTTTATTGTTAGTCTACTTTTTTTTTTCCTTAATGATCTCACAGCAATGCAGCTTTTTAAGGGTTTGTTTTGGCTACTGTTAAGAATTGGGGATTTTTTTAAGGCTGCTTGCATAAAAGCAAACTACATTATAGAACCATAGAGTAGTTTGGGTTGGAAGAGACCTATAAAGGTCATCTAGTCCAACTGCCCTGCAATAAGCAGAGGTATCTTTAACTCCATCAGGTTTCTCACAGCCTCTTCCAACCTGACCTTGAGTGTTTCCAGGAATGGGGCTCCTATCACCCCTCTGGGCAACCTGTCCAGTGTCTCAGCTCCCTTATAAAATTTCTTCCTTGTATCTAGTCTAAATCTACCCTCTTTTATTTTAGACCCATTATGCTTTGTCCTGTCACAGCAGGCTTTGCTAAAAAGATTGCCCCCACCTTTCTTATATCTTCCCTTTAAGTACTAGAAGGCTACAGTAAGGTCTTCCCAGAGCCTTTTTTTCTCTAGACTGAGCAACCTCAACACTCCCAGCCTGTCCTCAGAGGGTAGGTGTTCCAGCTCTCTGATTATTTTTTTGGCCCTTCTCTTGACTTGCTGCAACAAACTCATGTCTTTCCTGTGCTGAGGGCTCCAGAGTTTGACACAGTACTTCAAGTGGGGTCTCACCAGAGCAAGTTGAGAGGCAGAATCACCTCTCTTGACCTGCTGTCCACCTTTCTTCTGATGTAGCCTGGTTGGCTTTGTAGCCTGATGTAGCCTGCTTGGCGTTCTGGGCTGTGATCGCACATCACCAGCTCATGTCCAGCTTTTTATCCATGAGTACCTCTAAGTCATCCCCCACAAGTTTGCTCTCAATCCCTTTATCCTCCAGCCTGTATTGATATTGGGGGTTGCTCAATGTGCAGCATGTGCTGCCCATGTGCAGCACATCCCTCTGACGTGTCGTCTGCAAACTTGCTGAGAATGCAACCAATCTCGCTATCTATGTCATTGATGAAGATATTTGTCCCAGTACAATCTCCCGAGGGACATCACTTGTCACCCATCTCCATCCGGACATCCCGTCATTAACCAATACCCTCTCAATGCAAACATCCAAACCATTCCTAATCCACTGAACAGTCCACCCATCAAATCCATATGTCTTCAACTTAGAGAGAAGGATGTTTTGGGGGGGACTGTGTCAGAGGCCTTACAGGAATCCAGATAGACAATATCCACAACTATTCCCTTGCTCACTGGTGTAGTCACTCCATCACAGAAGGCTGCTAGGTTGGTCAGGCAGGACTTTCCCTAGGTTAAGCAGTGCTGGCTGTCTTGAATCATCTGTTTCACATGCCTTAGCTTTTCTTCTAGGAAGATCTGTTCCATGGTCTTGTCAGGCACAGATGTGAGGCTGACAGGTCGGTAGTTCACAGGGTCCTCCTTTCTACCCTTTTTAAAAATGGGTCTAATGTTTCTTTTTTTCCAGTCACCAGGAACTTCACTTTCAGATATCATGGCAACTACATGAGCCATTTCCCTCAGGATTTTGGATTGCATCTCATCAGGTACCACCGACATAAATATACAGGCTCCTCAATTGGTCACAAACCTCATATTCTCTATACAGTGGGACAGATGTGGTCCCTCCTGTCCCCTTCTTGCAGCCCATTCACTCGAGAAGTATGGGAAGAGAGGTTACTAGTGAAGACTGAGGCAAAAAGTTGATCAACCTCAGGCTGCCTTCAGTCTTCATGTTGCCAGTTGGCTCACTTGTGTTTGTGGCTGTCAGGTCCAGTATGGCCTCCCCTTTGGTAGACCTGTCTATTTCCTGGCTTGAGAAGTTATCCCTCATGCATTCCAGGAGTCTCCTGGATTGCCTACAGCTTGCTGTGCTGCTTTTACAGCAGATGTTGGGGTGGTTGAAGTCCCCCAGCAGGATGAGACTGTGTGAGCCTTTGATTTTGGGTTGTGCATTTCCACATTGATTGTTGAACATAATTAAATTATGCTTGTGCAGTTTTAAGAGAACAATCCAAATATTTTTGTGGTACTTCATGTGTGGATTATTTGGGATTCTGAATGTGCAAAACCTGGGGCAACCATTTAGTGATTAGTGGGTGCACTCTTCCCATTATTTTGAAATTAAGGAAGCCAGAAAACAGACTCTGAAATCTGAAGGATACAGTAACCTTAAGCAGTTTTAGCAGGAAAACTAAATAAATCTCCAGCTCATAAAGCAGACACTATAATATTTGGTTGTTTAGGTTTTTTTAGACTTTGTGTGTAAGAATTTGTTTTTTAATTGTGTTGATTTATAAGAATACTTTGTTATCTGAAGATATGCCTAATGTTATTTACATGTCTATATCTCTTGATGCCTAGACACCACCATAAATCTTGTCCTAGATCTATATCTACTAGCTGCACTGAAGACACTTATGCTATTTGTCTGATTTTTTCTTAAGGAATTTATTTCAAGTGACCATAAAAATGCAACAAAAATCACATCTTCTTTGGTGCAGAGAAGTTTTTTGGGTTTTTTTGGTTGATTGGGGTTTTTTTATGACATCTCAAACTTTTCTTTGTGTCATATTGTTATTTCAGTAAGCTGAGATGACAACAATACATTACACTGATTAGGTTCTTCTGCTAGCACTGTCTGACTCACCAGTATTTTTTGGCAAGGCAAATACTGTCATAGTAAATTGGAAGGTTGTTGTCTAATGTCACATTTGTAGAAACTCTTGCATATCTATACTGTTTGAATATGGTATTGGGGTGACATGGATCATGCTTGGGATGAGCACCGAAGAATTCCTTCTACTCTTCCACAAACTTTTTTTCACATTCAGATCTTGTAGTGTGTCTCATTTTTTTCATAAACAGGATTTTTAGCAGAATTATGGAAGATGAATATTCATCTCAAATGCTGTGCAGGTCAGTAATATGCTGGTATTTTCTGTCATCTGTGGAAAACTGTGTTCAGATACGCTTTTAACAGAGGGCAAAAATCCTGACAATCTGGCTATTCTATGACTTAAAATTGCCCTGAAAAGAGAGTGTCTCGGCTAGCTTATTTTTGAGGACTGTGGCTGAACTATTGAGTTGAACTTGTCAATTACTGCTTGGGCAATGGTAATCCACAAAACTGTCTGTAGTATCTAATTTATACAATCTCAGCATTGTCCTAGTACTTTTATGGTATGCAAATCCTTCTCGGTAGGTGCACCACTAACTGTGTAATCAGAGTATTTAATTGCATTATTGCCATTACTGTTTTAATAATTATGGGGTGACAGTGTCACAATGCTCTCTGTTCTGAGAACCATAGTTAATTTTTTCTTGTGTTGAGAATTTCAAAGGTGTTTACCAGCAACTAGGATTACACTTTGGATTTTTTGCAGTCCGTGGGCAGAAGCAGTGACAATTTTTGTGAGAAACTTTCTTTAAGGGGTATACTTCCGAATGAAAACAGTTTTCCAAATGGTGAAAATCTTTATTGTAACAGAAGTGTTTTCGCTCTCCTCCTCTCCTCTCAGCAGCGATGCAGAAGAGACCTGGGAGGGACTGAGCTGCCCCTGCTGGGTGGGGACATGTCAACAGCCCAGAGAATGGGGGCAAAGTGGCTGAGGAGGTGGTTGGTGGGGTGAGAGGGGGAGCAGGGGGGAGCACCTTCACTACTAGTGTCAATCAGCTCTGTCTGCGCCTCTCAAGTCTCAGAAAAAAAGCTGAGGTTTCTACCTCGAGAACCCCCCAAGATGTCTGAACCTTCCAGCCAGGCAGAAGGGCTAGGGAAGGAGTTTGTGGTGCAGCCGTGAGGTTGTGATGAGTGTGCAGGCTGTCCTTCTGAGGAACAAGTGAAAGATGAGAGTGGATGGATGGTCTGAGTTACAGGAAATGGTGAGGAGACTGGTTATTAAGGGGGCTGAAGAAGAAGAGATAGATGAAGGGTTTCACAACAAGTCTCTTATGGTTGGTGCTACTCAGAGTGAGGCACCATGGATGCTGGTGACTCGCAAGAGTAGGGCTCTGCATTGCTCTCCACCCACCAGCATAACAATCAGAAACAGATATGATGTCTGAACAGGTGAAGACGCTTGTGAGAATGCTCTGCAGGGAGAAACCGTACCTGCAGCACACGTGTGAGACCACAAAAAGAAACAATGAGTCCTCATAGTAGATGAGTCTTTGCTAAAGGGCACCTGGGCACACATTTTGTCAGTTTGATAGGGAATAAACATGAAGTTTGCTGCTTTCCAGGTGCTAAGGCCTGGGATGTCACTGAGAGGATGCCACAACTTGTTAGAAGCAGGGTCTGTTATGGTCTGTGACACAGTGACACAAGACAGAACTAGGGCAGTATCAGACAGGAGTGCAAATATCTGGGGATGCGACTGAAAGGGATTGATACTCAGGTTGGCTTTTTCTCTCTTTTACGAGTTAGAGGAAAAGGTTCAGGCCTGAACAGGGTTCTCATGCAAATCAACACTTGGCTACAGCCATGGTTTTGGGGCTTTTGTGATGGTGGGACACTCTTTAATGGCTATAACCTGGTAGGGAGAGAGGGGATACACCTGACTAGCAAAGGCAGAAGAATCTTTGCCAACAGGCTAGCAAATGTGGTGGAGTGATCCTTAAACTGACAAATCTGGGGGATGAGGTCCATAGCGGTGACACCTGTGAAGTTGCAAGGAACAGGGTAGAAAGCCAAGCGAACCGCAGCACCTTTGAATGCTTCTTAGCCATCTCAGGAGGGGTAGGGGTTGGAAATCTATGTGGCAACAAAGTTGCAAGGGTTGTTGATGTGTTAGAAGCCACAGAAGCACCTGAGAACAGTCACACAGAACTTTGGCCCTCTGCCCCCAAAAAGATGGCAGGATCAGTAGCGCAACTGAAGCATGTCTGCACCAGTGCACAAGTGTGGGCAACAAACAAGAGGAGATGGAGACCATCATGCAGCAGGAAAGCTATGACATAGTTACCATACGTAAACTTGGTGGGATGACTCACACAACTGAAATGCTGCTCTGGATGGCTATAAACTTCAGAAGGATTAGGCAAGTGTCCTGAGTTCAACTAGGATGGGGTTAATCTTTCTCTAGGAGCTGAGAGGGGGCATAGCCAGGATAGCCAAACTGAACTAGACACTAGCCAAAGGAATTTTTGATACCATCATGATGTCATACTCGTGTGGTGTATATTTAGAGGGAGCTGGCCAGCACAAGATCCTTTTGGGGATTTGGCACACAAGCGCAGTGGGTGGCCGGGTGATTGTGTCCTGGGTGGTGACATATCCGTGTAACATATTGCTCATGTTACACACTATCTAATTAATACTATTGTTGCCACTGTTACCTTTTTTTTCCTTCCTTATAATTATTTTTTTTTATGTTTTACTATTAAAAACTGTTCTTACCTCAGCCACGTGAGGCTCTGCTTACTGCTCATTTCTGGATTCTCCTCCTCATTCCCGGTGCGAGAGAGGTGAGGAAGCAGAAGTGGTGGGGTAGCTTTCTGTGCTAGGGACTGTTTGATTTGTTAGGGAGTGTTTGTCTACGGCTTGATGATGGTGAGGAAAGAATCAAGCAGGATTTGTCACAGCTAGTCTTGCTCATAAAGACCAAGACAAGGCATTCAGTACCTCAAGCCTTTTCTATGTGCTTTGTCACCAGGTCTCCTGCCTCATTCAGCAATGGGCCCATATTTTTTTTCTAGTCTTCTCTTTCCTACTTACAGATTTAGGGAAGACCTCCTTGTTATCTTTGGCATCCCTGGCCACATTCAGCTGCAGGTCAGCTTGCAAGGCCCACTGACAAGACTCCTTCTCCTGCAGTCCAGCACACAACTGGCCATCTTTGCCACAAGAGTACGGTGCTAGCTAAACTGCCAGGCCCCCATGTCCTTTTCTGCAGAGCTGAGGTGGGTCACCTCTAGAAACACTACATGGAGGCCTTGCGGACTGAAGGGGTCCACTGCCTCCAGCAGTGGAGGAGTTTTTGCAGAATGCAGACAGCATGCCCAAACTTTCCAGGGTGGTGATGTTCAGCGACTTGAGGAAATGAGCAAGGCTCATTCCAGGATGTCTTTGGCACAGTCTGAAGTGGGGGAAGGAGATGAGTCCAGCTTTATAGGGGAGGAAGAGGCATGGAATGGAAGATGGAATTCTATGGGCTCCTAGGGCACTTCAGGTTGGAAAGGTCACTAGTGCCTGTCACTGTGTTAGAAAGAAGCATTTGAACAATGCCCTTCGTAATAAGCTTTAACTTTTGCTCAGCCCTCAAGTGGTCAGGCAGTTGAACTAGATAATCATTGTATGTCACTTTCAAAGGAATTATTCTTCCATTCCATTCCGTTCCGTTCCATTCCATTCCATTCCATTCCATTCCATTCCATTCCATTCCATTCCATTCCATAGGTCATCCAATCTCTTTTCCCTCCTGAGTTCCAAGACTTCCCTGTTGAGCTGAGCTGGTGTTCTTCTCCACTTACCTGACCTGTGACACAATGGGATGCCCTACTCCTGTGCTTTTTAAGTGATGGTTCCTCAAGACTGACCCCTAAGCCCCGGGGACACCGCTGAAGATTCTTGTTCATCCCTGTCCTGGTGCTTGGGAGTGGAAGACTGGGAGAGCTTGAGGGATGTGATGCCTGCTGTAGCCCTCAGGTGAAGTGAAATCATGGTGCACTTGGAGAAATCCCTTTTGACTTTCTTGCACTGACGAGATAGTGTTGGAAAGCATTCCCAGCTGTGGGTTTGTTTTGCCAATCAACGGGATCAACAAAAAGGGACACAGACACTAACAGAAGAATAGACTTATTTTACTTATCTATTTTAAGGTATTATAAAAACAAAGCAATGCATTTAAAACACATCTAGTGAAAACAGTAAGCTTGTTGTATTTGAGCGAAGAGAATAAGCAAGGTAATGCACCTAATCGTTACTACATAGGGATAGCAATAGTGAGACTGTGCAGATCGAGGCGGCAACGGTTGACTCTGTGGCTCTGTGCTTGGCTCCTGCTGGGCTAAGTGAAGAAGGTGTGTTCCCGCAGGCAGGGAAGCTGAGGGAGGAAGGGAGACGCACCAGGAGCTGGCAGGCTGAGTGCATTGCAAGCGTGGAAGATTTAAATGCGGAA
Source organism: Apaloderma vittatum (assembly GCF_000703405.1). Taxonomy (NCBI): domain Eukaryota; kingdom Metazoa; phylum Chordata; class Aves; order Trogoniformes; family Trogonidae; genus Apaloderma; species Apaloderma vittatum. The sequence continues at coordinate 11,100 of NW_009725556.1, forward strand.
GAGCCAAGAAGTTCACTCAGGCCACACAGATAGAGGCGGTGCCTTCTGAGGGAAAGCACACAACTAAGGGAGCAGCTAGGGGGACATGTGTGGAGTGCACCTGTCAGCAGTGGTCATCGCCTTCTCAGTTTACACAGTCATGGTTATAACCAAGCCAAAAACTGCTACCAGAAGCAATGTGGGGACCTAAACAGTGCTACCCCACAAGCACACAGTTGTGCAGACCTCAGGCTGCAGGGAGTGCCTCAGCCTGTCCCTCTTCCCAGAAGATGGCAGAGATAGCACCTGCGTCAGATGTGACCAGGTGAATGATCTTATGGCTCCAGGACTGGTATTATCAGCAGGACTGGATATTTTGATTGTGGGCTGCTATACAAGACACCTGACCTGCTGGTGGCAGGTGGGATGTCCCTGTCCCAGGGGGGGGAAAGGGTTTAGGGGCAGGAGTTAGCAGGACTTATTGACAGAGCTTTAAACTAGATATGAAGGGAGAAGGGGAGATAACTGACCCTGTTAAGAATAAGCCCAAGTGAAGCATGTCAGGGTTTGCAGGATGGTGGACTAGCGAAGACTCTTGCTCTGCCATTTTATTTGAGACAAGGGATAGATATTTAGAAATCACGGAAACACCTGAGAAGGGTCTGTTAGGAAATAGGGCCTGCACAAAAAGGTGTTGGAATCGTTAGCTCATGTGAAGTGCATCTATACCAATGCACACAGTATGAGCAACAAACAGAGAGAGCTTGAAGCCATGATGCACCAGGAAAACTATGCCATAGTGTCTATCACAGAAGCATGGTGGGATACCTCACATGACTGAAGTGCCACAATCAATGGCTACAAGCTCTTCAGGAGGGATAAACAGGGAAGGAGAGGTGGTAGAGAGCCCTCATAGCATTCTCTCTCACAGTCTCTGATAATCCTCAACCTCTACACTTCATCCCTCAGTTCTGCCACTGTCCTAAGCAGATCTAACAAAAATGTAATTAACCAGAGTAATCCTCAGTAATTGGGGCTATATTTTGTCAACTGAGGGTTTGTGACAAGTCTACTACATCCTTTTTGAAACAATTTTAAGGCGTATTTTACTTGAACCGATTTTTATACTTCTGTGTGGAACTTATGAAGAACAAAGACTGAGGAGATACCTTATTGTTCTCTACAGCTACCTTAAAGGAGGTTGTAACGAGGCAGAGATTGGTCTGTTCTCCCTAGTAGCAAGTGTTAGGACAAGAGGAAATGGCCTTAAGTTTCACCAGAGATTCAGGTTGGATGTGAGGAAGAATTTCTTTACTGACAGGGCTGTCAGGCATTGCAACAGCCTGCCCCAGATTCACCATTGCTGGAGGTGTTTAAGAGAAGGGTAGATGTTGCCTTGAAGGACCTGGTTTAGTGGTGTTGATAGGGCTAGGACAAAGGTTGGGCTCGATGATCTTGAAGGTCTCTTACAGCTGAAACTGTTCTATGACTCTCTGATTCTTTTCTCCCCTACACCAAAGCTGGTAGAGAAAACCAGATGTCCTGATGGCGCCTACACAACTGTGTGTGCACACGGAGGAGCCCTGGGCAAATTGTGCAGGCACAGAGACTGTGGCTGCTGAAGAATGGTGAGGTCGAGGGCTGTCACAGCTGTTCCACGATTACATGACGGGGGTGTTGGAGGCTGCCCCCAGTGACTTCTCAGTCAGGAAGGCAGACACCCCAAAGGGGAAAGCCTGCTCCACTAACCACTTGCCACCTTCTTGTGGCCTAGTAGGTGAATTTTAATCTCAAACCTGCTGAGTTCTGTGACAAGAGACTGGTTCCCTGAGCACAAAGACCTGCCAAAGTATGTGTGTGTGAGCTCTGGTAAGCTCTTCAGAGCCAATGGTGCACTCTGACTCAGTTCCTGTGATGGCTGTCAGGGCAGAAGAACTTGCCCCTTGTTGCTGGAGGAAAAGCCCCTGAGATCACAGGATCATAGAATGTATTGAACTGGAAGGGATGTTTAAAGGTTGTCTATTCCAACCCCTCTGCGGTGAGCAGGGACATTTTTAACTATATCAAGTCACTCAGAGCCCCATCAAGCCTGACCTTGAATGCCTCCAGTGATAGAGCCTTCATCACCTCTCTGGGCAACCTGTTCCAGTGTTTCACCACCCTCATGTTAAAAAATTTCTTCCTGATATGTAATCTAAATCTACCCTGCTCTAGATAGCAGAGTGGTTGAGGTTTGAAGGGATCTGTGGAGATTATCTGGTCCAATTTGGCTGCTCAGGCAGTGTAATGTAGAGCACATTGCCCAATACCATGTCCAGCTGGCATTTTTGAAGATCTCCAGGAATGCACTCTCAACCAGCTCTCTGGGCAACGTGTGCCAGTGCTTGGTCACCCTCACAGTAAAGAAGTCTTCCCTGATGTTGAGGAGGAACGACCCATTTTCTATATTGTTTGTGCACATCACATTGGTTCTGTCCCTGGGCTCTACTGGAATTATCCTGGCTCTCTCATCTTTGTACTCTCCCTTCAGGTATCTTGACAACTTGATGAGGTCTACCCTAAGCCTTCTGTTCTCCAAGCTAAACAGTGTGTACTCTGCACCTTTCATTCTATGGGAGATGCTCCAATACCTTCCTTGTCAGCAACGGTAATGAACAGTACTGGACCCAATAAGGAACCCTGAGGGACACAACTTGTAACTTATCTTCATTTTATGTTGAGCCATTGACTGCAGGTCTTTGGATGCCACTGTCCAGCCAATTGCTTGTCCATAGAACAATCCATTCATTTATTGACAAGGATGTGTGGGACTGTATCAAGGGCTTTACAGAAGTCCAGTAGATAACATAAGTGACGAGGTTAGTCAGGCATGATTTTCTGTTGAAGCTAAGTTGTCTGTCACCTCGTCTTTCATATGCCTTGACATAGGTTCCAGAAGGTTCCATGATCTTTCTGTGCATCATAAATTCCCAGGGTCCTTCTTTTAACCATTCCTAAAAATAGGCATAATGTTTGTCTTTTTCCCATCACAAATGACTTGATCTGACCGCCAGGACTTTTCAAATACACTTGAGAGAGGCTTGGCAACTGCATCTACCATTTTCCTCAAGAGATGCATCCTCTTGGGTCCTGTGGCCTTGTGTATGTTTATGTCCATCAGATGGTCTTGAGCTTGATCTTGTGCAATAGGAGGGAGTTATTTCTTCCAGTCCCTGCTTTAATATTCAGGGACTCGAGAACGTGGAAGAGCATTTGCCAGTGAAAAGCAAGGCTTGTGTTCTGTATCTGTGGAATCCTGCTTTCTCTTTCCTCTTCTTCCTCGTCGCTACCCTCCCTAGCTAGGATCTGGTAATCTGAATTGATTCAAGATGCAATTCTTTTTAATTTTTGGTGTTTCTCTCTATTCCACTTCCTCTCTGTTCCCTATTAAATTTCAAGATTCCATCTCAAATTTATTTACTAATATCATTTATGATTCTTATTTTCTGCCACCCATTGCTAGCCTTGTATTTATTAGAACAAGCCAAATGTATTTGGAGTTCGTTGACGGAAGGATAATGCTAGTCATTAAGACAGAATTACAGCAGAGACCTTTAAGCCTTTATCTGCATCTCATTAACTGGCTCATGATTTTCTAGAGTGGCTATTAATTATACACAAGACACTGGGTGAATGTAAAGGATGCATCAAAGACAAGCTGACTTCGCAGCTGTTTTTGTCCTTAGGCACTGCACCTTTTCACTGACAGGTCTTAATTAAACTGAGTGTTTAGATTATGCTATGATAAAGGCCTGAAGAGTTGCACCAAAAGTTGTAATTTGTATTTGGAATCCTTTTAATTTAATCTGTTGTAAAGCCATTTTTCCTAGAGTCTTTGTGGGCGACTTCCAGTAGCTGGAAAACAACAAATAAGAGTTCAGGATATTTAAAATCTCACAAAAAGAGAGATCCCTCTTAATGTGAAATCCTGGCCAAGCTGTAAATGATGCTGACAGGCTGTTAAAAAGTGCCACAGTGAGTTATACTCTAATACGTTACTGTGCTGTAAAGGCATACAGTTCAGAATATAATTACGTGTTTTATGAAGATGTATCAGTGAGTATGCTGTGCCTTGTTAACCACATCATTTATGAGAAATGTTCTATTTTGTCCTTGCCAGGGTTATATAGTTAAACTTAGTTATGACTGTATGTTTTAAAAAGAAATCAAAGTGTATTTTCAACAACCTAATAATAAAATCAGTTAAAAAATAAATGAAATTATATTTGACTGAAATGTAGAGGAACCATATGTTAAAGGCAATTTTTATATCGTGTGGGTAAGTGCTGACTGATGGGATCATGACATTTTACAAATCTCTTGGAAGGCTCAAACCTTTAGGAGGATAAGGAGAGATAGTAAGTAGATCTAAATCAGGGGCAAAGGTATCTTGTTAATTATTGGGAGCACTAAAAAAAATATGCTTCCTCAAGGCCTTGGTGTGCTAATGCTTTCTGACTCTATGTGTTTAAGGAGAGGTTGCAGGAAATGTGATATAAATGCAATGCTAAAGAGAGAATGAATTGTTTTAAATTGTGGACAAACTAGGTCTGTTAAAAAGGCAAATGACACAGCAGTGTGGTCTACTAAAAAGCAGTAAAATCCTGAATAGTTACATCTCAGGAAAATAAGATGGGAAGCTCCTTAAATAGTGGAAAAAAATACTACCTTGAAGCTTAAAAGAACATTTGTTAATGTTTTTCTAAAGTTTCTGTTGTAATAGGGAGAAGAATTGTAAAAGAACGAAAAAAGTAGCTATAGAGGACATAACCAGGTGGATAGATGATGGCAGTGCAGTGGATGTGGTTTATCTGGATTTCGGTAGAGAATTTGACACCATCTCCCACATCATCACAGAATCACAGAATGTTAGGGATTGGAAGGGACCTCAAAAGATCATCTAGTCCAGCCCCCCTGCCAGGGCAGGATCACCTACAGTAGGTCACACAGGAACGTGTCCAGGCGAGTTTTGAAAGTCTCCAGAGAAGGAGACTCCACAGCCTCCCTGGGCAGACTGTGCCAGTGCTCTGCAACCCTCACAGTGAAAGTTCTTCCTAACATTTTTGTGGAACCTCCCATGTTCCAGCTTG
>NW_009725557.1:0-200 GCF_000703405.1 Apaloderma vittatum
ATAGACCACATCCACTGCATGGCTGCCATCCGTTCAACTGGTTATGTCTTCATAAAAGGCTATCAGATTGGTCAAACATGACTTCCCCTTGGCAAAGCGGTGCTGACTGCTCCTTGATATGCCCAGAGACAGTGCCAAGGATAAGTTGTTTCATCACCTTTCCACGGATGGAGGTGAGGCTGACCGGTCTGTAGTTTACT
>NW_009725557.1:621-42509 GCF_000703405.1 Apaloderma vittatum
TTTAAATCCCAAGGAGGCCTTAGCTTTTCTAATTGCCCCCCTCCATTCTCTGACAGCAGTGCTATACTCCACCCAAGTGGTCAGCCCTTCCTTCCACAATTTATATACCCTCCCCTTCCACCCGAGTCTGCCCAACAGTTCTCTGGTTAATCATGCAGGTCTCCTGGATCTCTCTCTTGATTTCCTACCTGTTGGGATGCACTGATCCTGAGCCTGGAAAAAGTGGTCCTTGAATACTGACCAACTCTCTTGGGCCCCTTTACCTTCCAGTTCCCTGTCCCATGGGGTTTCCGCTAGAAATTGCTTGAAAAGGCCAAAGTTGGCCCTGCTGAAGTCCAGAGTTGCAATCTTGCTTGTTATTCTGTTTCTACTGCACCAGATCCTGAAGTCCATCACCTCATGATTGCTGCAGCCAAGATTTCCCTCAACCTTCACTGCTTCAGCCAGACCTTCTGTGTTGGTGAGCACACAAAGTCCATCAGTGCTCCTTTTCTGGTCGGCTCATTCACCATTTGCATCAAGAAATTATCACTGATGCACTGGAGGAACCTTCGGGACTGTGGATGGCTGGCTGTGTAGGCCTTGCAGCAAATATCTGGGTAGTTGAAATCTCCCATGAGAACCGGGGCCTGTGATCCAGAGGCCACTGACAGCTGCCTGTAAAAGGCCTCATCAACTTTCTCCTCCTGATCAGGTGGTCTGTAATAGACACCCACCTCTGCTAGCCTGCCCCTTAATTCTTACCCACAAACTCTCGACTTGCTCCTCATCTGCCCCTGGATAGATCTCAATACATTCCAGTTGCTCTCGCACATGAAGAGCAACTCCAGCCCCTTGCCTTGTTGGCCTGTCTTTCCTAAAAAGGACAGAGCTATCAAGGCCCACGTTCCAGTTATGCGAGTTGTCCCACCACGTCTCTGTAATCGCAATGAGATCATAGTTCTCCAACCGCACACAGATTTCTAATTCCCCCTGCTTATTCGCCATGCTTCTTGCGTCGGTATACAGACACTTAAGTGTTGGGTCATTGGTATACAGACACTTAAGGATGGGCCAGGTGACCCCAAAGGGACCAATCCCGTGGTATTCATTATTTAAGGGTGCCTAAGAAGTGCCCTAGGGTGAGATAAACGGAAAAGATGTGTTGACACAGTACCTATCAGGAGAGGGAAGAAAAAAAAACAAAACACAGAACCAAAAAACGCCAACATCCAACCTGAAAATACTGTACTGCACCAATAACCAGTTGTTATGCCATAGAAATACTGGAAGTGTCAAACTGTGTATTTTTGTTTTAAAATTTGCAATGCCTTCCTGAAAAAGGGAAAAAAGCCATTCTTTTGATTCATCTTACTTAAATACTTGAATGCTGCCAAGGAGTCAGACACAGGTCAAAAGAAACTGCAGTGCTCTTGAAAGTATATCTGCAGTTCTTTTGAATTTATTTCATTGGAATGATAATAGGCAAAAAAAGAGAAGACTTAACAAGAGAAAATGGGCAGCCTAATTGTTATTTTAGCATGGAGAGTTCAGTAGTATTCATTATATTGAAATCTGTGAGTCTTTATGCATGGAAATATTTTTTATTTTATTATTTTTACTGTATCCTGCCAGCTGTGAAGGTGGTGGAGGGAGCAAAAGAATTTTAGTCCTCTGTGTTGATAGTACTCTTTCTTGAGAGCCAGATGAATCTAAGACAGATGAGACAATCATCTGCAGCAGTCTGATGTGTAACAGAGAAAAGAAGCAGTAATAAGAATGGCACAGATCCTTAGATTCTGCTTTCTATAGGAGATGTGGCACTGCAGGGGAAAAGGAGTGAGGGAGTGACAGGACTGAAACTGAGGGTGGATGTAATGAGAGAGAAGTTGAGACTGAGACCTAAGTCAAATAGTCACCAGGAGAGAGAAGCAGGATTTTATAACTGGTCAGAGTTTTACAAAAGCCAGATGTTGTTTGAATCTTAATCTTTGCAATTATACCATACAACAGATCTGAGAAAGGTAACTTGTAATCATCTGCAAGTTACATATGAAAAAAGAAATTTTTATTTTTATCATAACAGAATTAAAATGCTGCTTGTTTCACTGAGTAGTCTTTTTTTTAAAAACTTTAATAGTTTTTGCTCTGTCTTCAAAAGAGCAACATCTTACATTGTATGTGTAGGCAGCAGAATCCAAAGTGTCCTTTTGATAATTGACCATTCACTTCCCTAGAGTAATCAAGGGTCAGAGAGAATAATGGGATCCATTCTATCCCCATCTATAGGCTGGCATCATACAGTGCAATATCAACTATTGTAGAAAGAAATCGAGAAAATGTTTAACTAGTAATTGGAGCTCAATAACATTAATGTAGTTAAGAAAAAAAAACCGAAAAAATGGAAGATGAAGACTAGTTAAATAAGGAACATTCAGAACATAAGAAAAAAGTGAAGAAAAAAATGAGATTCACCTTAAGTTCATATAGCTTTACAGTCCTGAAGAACAAAGAAAATTAGATCTCTGAAACATAGAGAACCAAATCAAGCAGTCTTTGCCCAAGCACTTTGATTGAAATCTAAACTGTCCTTTGATTCAGCATTTGAAATCCAGCAACTGAGAGTTGAAGTTTTCTCAGATAAAAAAGTAGTAGACAGAGAATTTTAGAGCACTCTTGCTACACTTGTGGCAAATACAGTAAAGGTTTTATCTAAAGGTGGAGCACTGTTATCTGTGACTGGTTATGTAGCGGAAATTCACTAAAGGAGAACTAGAACACAGAAACCTCAATTTTACAAAAAAATTACAGATTTTACAGCTCACTTGACATTTTAGATATTTGAAAATTTTTGAAAATATACTTTCACATCAGAAAATCTATAATCTAGCCAATTCTAATTAAGAAAGAGAAGATGACAACATCTGTTTTATTGAGAGCTAACTTCTCAGTTCCTATAACTTAGAATAGAATCCTTAATCAAAATTACACTGAAGAATTTGCTCTTTTAACCAATTGTCATTCAAAACCAAAATTTTCAACATTTTCAGTTCTATTAGTAATTAATTCTGTCAAATATTATGTTTAAAGAAATAATAATTTTTTTAGATTCAGAGATATTTAACCTGCATTACCTTGCTATAGATGAATTCATAGTGACAGGTTCCAGAGAAAAACTAGGTATTTCTTTCTGTTGCTTTTCCCTGCAAAATTTAATAACTACTCTTTCTAAGAATTCCTAATGATTTTTTCACACATTTATACACATTATCTATTTATACATACAGATACTGATTGTACACTTAGGCAGCAATGCTCACCATTTTATTTTGCTATTCACTTTTGTTTTGTCTTTAGAGAAGAAAAAAGTACAAGATTATACATTTTAGAACATATAGATGGAGATAAAAGTATTAAAAACTATAACTACAGCCTTCTTGTATTTTAATAGAATTTAAGTTTTGCAGTCACATACTGAAGCATAAAAACACAAAATCAGAATGTTCCCTAAAGGGCTCACAATGTAATCTGCCCTTGGTACTTTTCTGAATTCATATTCCTAAATACATAAATATAACACAACATAATTCCCATTGAAAAAAAAAAAGCATCTTTGTTGTTATTTATAAAAAAAAATCTCTGACTTAACAGAGGAGGCAGGATTATCCTGTATACTTGAAATACAGGAGGAATTTTTGCATTTAATTGCCATTGCTTACAGTATTTTGAAAACAGAATGATCTGAGAGGCAGTAACATCAAGCCTATGATTCTACATGGGTTTTCTCTATACAGTTAAGAAATGGGTGGATCTCAATAGATATAACCTTGTACTAGCTCTTCTAAGGTAATGGCTTGTCTAAGTTCTACTAATGCAGAACAAGTGAACTTTAGAATCCAATGACACTCTCAGAAAATCTTCCTAATAGACAGCCTCTTAGAAGACCTAAGAATATTTATTATGTATTTGGTTGAAAGGTACCAAGTTACTTTTAAAACAATGTCACCCACACAAATAGCTAGAAAATTTAAAATATAAAATGTCATGCTGTATTCTACACTACTGTTGCTGGCATGCTACAGAAAGATGTAACACATTCATTATTCTACCATGTCAGTAAACCAGTCCATTTATTTTGCATTGTTACTATTTTATGCAGGAAAGACTGATTTAATAACATAGAAAGTAAGTCCAAGTTAAGGCAAGGATAGTTACAGCAACTGTACTACTAGTGTTTGTCTTGCTTGTGGTGTCAAAACTGTTTCCTTACTCCACAAACAGGATAAACTTTGTCAATAAGATATTACAGTAATAAGTAGTCACTTAAATACAAACATAATGCTACTCATTTATCTGACTATGAAAAAGTTAAATACAAACATAAACCATTATTACAAGCACTAACACATAAAAAAGGATGAACAACATTTAGAGAATTTCAAAAGTATTAGAAAGTGGCTAATGGAACTTTAAAGTATGCGTCTCCATATTTTTAAAAATTAGATAACTCTTCCTTCAAGCCTCCAAAGTAATATTGCATCCATGCTTCTGGCTTATAGTTTCTCCTCCCTCGGGGACTGATTTCAGCACACAAGTATTTTAGTTACTATTCATTTGTATTCCATCAATGTTAACAAGTAGTTTTGCTTGCTACATAGAAAAATATGTTGTTTCTGTCAGAATTCCAGTTAAAAATGAAAAGTTTTTTGTAAAAACTTCTTAGTACATACCCAGGTATAGAATGTTTTAATAAACAGCCACTACTTTGCAGTGTGGTGCTAAGAGAAACATAGTACCAAGTGAAGAAACTGCATTGAAGTAATAATGTTACACATAGTTTTCAGTAGCATTTATTTTTCTGATCTCCTTATCTGGTTTTTTCTTGGGATCTTCCTTGGCTATTCCTTATTTCACATTTACTACAGGAAACCTCAGGACTTTTAGTCCTTTGCCTTTGGACTTTGCTTTTTCTATCATTTTACAAGAGCACTCTCCAGCTCCTTCATATATCTACCAATGTTACCATGATACAGCAAAACAAGATGCAAGCACTTCTGTGGAGGCTAAGAGTCCACGCTCCAGACACGGCACTAAACAAGCTAGCAGGCAGCAGGCATGGGTTAGTAACCTTCAAGCATCTAATGACAAAACCAACAACCAAGCTCTGTTACGTTCCTGAGCATCACGCATACATTTCTTCTTATTAGAGTTGTAATATGGACAACAGAAGAGCAGTCCAAAGTTAATTAAAGTCAATAGAAAATATGCAGAATATCTAAATGGGAGCTAGATGTTTAGATATTTCTATGAAACATGACGACCGTAGGATAGCCATATTGTTTGTTTCTACAAAACATGAAGCAAATAGTAATACATGGTAAATTAATTTATACTTTTTGGGTAGTCTGCTGGTCCAATAAGCCCGAGATCCTCATAACAAAATCCCATAATGTAATTTTGCCAGTCAACTGAAAGCCTGTTTTTCATGCATGCCTCTCTTGATATTAATAGGATTCCCATACAAAAACCTATAAACAAATAAGTGTCTTTGTGCAGAAATGTTAAACAGTATTTTCTTTCACTGGATAGGATTATCAATTTTCATATTCAATTATTTTCCAGTACTTGTAAGCAAGTATTTCCAATAGACTTAATAGAGGGCATTAGAGGCACTGCATTTTGTGATAACAAATTAGTACTTTATCCGAAATTAAAACAGTTTACCATGAACAGTGGCTTGGCCAATGGACATAAATTTTAATGATAGGCAGATAAATGCAGGCAGAGTGCAGCATAATTCCTAGTACAGTAATACAGGCATTCCTTTGCATAACAGCTCTCATTATGTAATTTCCAGTGGCAATGTAATTTATCTACTATAATTTGCAGACACATTTAAAACTAAATGCAATTAATATTTATGCATTTTTTTTCACAACCAGATTTTATTTTATTTGACCATGTTCCTCAGCTGATTTTTTTCCTTTAATCTTTCTGGTTAATAAATCAAGGAGAATATGTACATAATGATTAATGTTAATAACTGTCTTGCAATAATATTGTGATGTACTGCAGTGTATGTCCTCCTGAAATTAGATCTAAACACTTTTACACTTCTTTAACGGAAGAGTGGTAGTAAAGATCAGAACATATATGCCAAGGGGAATAGCAGAGAAACATACAAAATGTATTTGAGCTTTTTGTATATTGTCCTAATTTATAAAATAGCTCACGCTTTAATTTTCTTAAAGCTTTTTAATTCAATATTCAATTTGCATGCAAATTGAAATGTTTCAAAATATAATACATTTAGATGTGCATCTTCATTTCTGTAATTTCCCTCTTTTTCTTTCCATGTCAATACAAATTCTTCCAAATGAGATTATTTTAAAAACCTTCATGAAGGAGTTTATTGTAATTTTTGTCTTTTGTAAATAATTATGTAGATTCTTTTTAAACAGATAACGATCCTTTCACTGTAAAGGATCTACAAGCTCCTCTGGCTGCTCAGCAGACAAAATTTAAGTGACATGGTTTTGTTAAATAATACGCCTGGAAGCATTTGGGTCTGTCTTTTTAAAAAAATAAGCATTTAGAAAAAAAAAATTTGAAAAACTAACAAACACTTTCCTTTGTTCGCCAATAACTGCAGGATAAGAGGCAGAAAGCAGCCCTAAGGGATGAAAGTGACAGAAAGGGATGCTGGTGCTAGCAGATGAAAGAAAAAAAGATGTGACTCATCTCTTCTTGAAGTATAGTGAATTTTTCAGAGAGAGGGACATAGAACACAGTGTGCCATACTTCCAACACTACCAGAGCAAAAAGGATAAGTAGATTAAGGAAGTGAGGGTTATGATAAAGGCCATCTTTTGCTGATGCACAAGATCTGCTTTAAAAAATATTTCAACCACAGAGATCTATGGAGAAGAGGCAGCTGAATTGTGAACATTCAGTTGTTACTTTAGCACCCCAGAAACACAATCACTGTTGTTCCTGCTCAGTCTGGTTTTGTTCTTGGTGGAACACCCTCATCATCTTCTCTCTGGATGGGGGATGGGACCATATCAGTCTCAGCATGAAAATAGACATGACTGCGCTGTGCATGTGACAACAGCTGCCGTTTCCTCTTATCACCACATTGGGAGATTTGAGGTTAGAAATTATCTCTGGAGATTGTCTAGTGCAATGCACCACTCAGAATAGTGTCAGCCCAGGCAGGCTGCCCACAACTGCGCCTTGCCCAGTCACAGTTTGAATATCCCCAGGAATGGAGACTTTACCAATTCTTTGAGCAACTGTTTGATCACTCCTAGAGACAAAGTGTTTTCTTGTGTTTAAATAGATTTTATTGTGTTTCAGGTTGTGTCTATTGCTTCTTGTCCTTTCACTGAATGCTGCCAAGATGAGACTGCTTCAATGTTCTTTTTAGCAAGCACTCAAACACCCACCCAGCTTGGCTACCCTCCATTGAACCTGCTCCAGTTAATCAACACCTATCCCGCTTTAAGGGGTATAAAACTGGATGTAGTGTTCCAGATGTCTAGAATTCCACTATGTAAATCATATACTAATATTTAAAAAAACTTAACAGTGTAATACCTAACACCTACATCCTTACGAATTTATATACAGGTCGAATAATGACTATATTAATGCCTTCTCTATCCTCTGTTAACACCATTCAATGTATCACATAAGACGTGTCGTTTCGCAGAACTGTCTGGAAAAAAAAAACATCTTTCCACCTGTAGACATATATTCATGAAGATCCTTTAACAGCAAACACTAAAACATATATTCATGACATTTAACAGCAAACACTAAGGTCACATATATGAAAGAATAATATGAGAATTTAAATTGTTTTAAATTGTGCACATCAGTACAAAGTGCTTAGAAAATGCATTGTGTTTAGAGAAGCTAAATAATGTTACTCTGATCCTAATGTATTATGGATCTCAAGTATCAGAATTCCAGTTAGTGTATTTCTTTAATCTGATCTAGTACAAATATGAATTCTAGTTCTTGACTAAGGAAGAAATCCACAATTTTCTTCTCAAATGCATTTTTTTAAAAAATTTTAGAGTGAAATCATATGAAACGTGTAATCCACCTAGATGTACTAGGAAAAGCTCCTCATACTGTAACTTAATGGCCAGGAAAGATGAAATTTCACTGAAGGTATATTATTTTTTCTACTATACTTATAATACTAACTTAAAAGAAGTTTCAAAGAGATTTGTCATACTTTTATTTCACTGCATCCTTATTATCTAAGAAGCCAGGCATGACTTAATCCTTACACTCAGATCATAGTTTCTGAGTACTGAGTAAAATTCACAGTGGTGAATTTTATTACATACTTCCACACTACAGCTAAGTACTATCTCCTATGTTCTATTTTTACAGCTCATTTTGTCACTGTGGCCCACCAAACACTGTTTAACAGGTAACACAGAGTTGCACAGTGCCTTTTCTTACTCTGCAAAAAACGTACAGCAAATGTCTTACTGAGCAGACACATGGCAGCAATGAGTTTCAACAACATCACACAAATGCTAGATGACTTTTTGACCTGGGATTTTACAGCATGTGGTTGCGAAGCAAAGAAAGGTTAAGCTCTACATTAAGGTATTTTATGCATGCATGACTCAATATCCTCTTCTAAAAATCAGGGATTGCATTCCAGGAAGGAGTGAGACAGCACAAGAAGACAGTGGGATTGTAGGCATTTTTTTAAAAGCACACTTTGGTGTAAGAAAAGATACAACTAAAATCAAAAAGGATAAACACAGTATTTAAAAAAACCCCTTATTTAGATTTGAGTAGGGCAGAGAAGAAAAATCAAACATTCCAGGGACAATTAAGTACTTTGAAATAAACTGCATACCAAATATTGTCATGCCAAAGGAAATTAGTAATAGTTAAACATTTGATTTCATCTCATATCGAGAATGAATAATAGAGGTTAAAAATATGGAGAATTTAAATGAGATCTCATCTATTGCATCACTGCAATGAAACGAAGGCAATGCACTGCCACAGCTCATCCACAAGGGAACAAATGTTCTTTCATGTCATTACCACCTTGCCAGAAAATCCACACCTAAAAGCAGATGAAGGCATTATCTACTGTCATAAAGCAAGACAGAAGCCAGGACAAGAAAACCACACACTTCGTATATGTCCATGTGCGTGTATGCACAGACACGCATACACAGATATACATATATACGTATATTAATACATATGTATGCAAGCATGCATACATACACATACATGTATATACGTATATATGTATATATGCACACACAACAAGCCCGACAGGTTGAAACTTGCCGTTGTGAATATATGAAATTGTAATGTTATATATTTTTTTATTTTAAACAACGTATTCATTTTCTTCTGAAAAAGTATTTCAGATTTAAAACTTCTGGCCCAGTGTATTAAAACACATAATCCACAGCAAAGTAATATTATACAAAAACAGGATACACAGCCAAGATACAAATACTTGATAAAAGACATGTAGAAGGAAACTAATTATTTGAAATCTAAGAAAGGAGGTTTTCAACCTCAGCATATTCAAGAAACCACTATACTAGAAATGCCTGTCTAAGTCAAGCCTTTATCAGCGAAAAAGGTTCTACTGACTGCGGATTTCCTAGTAATTATCCAATAAAAATAACTTATATCAGCAAAAGCACTTTCCTTGTTGAATTCCACAAACTAGGGGCTTTTCTTCTTATACAGTGTAAGTTTCCTGTGAGTAGTGGAATTAATGACAATAGTTTCCTAAGAATGTGTGACTTTTACTCCCTAAATTAAGACTCTGTACCATAATATATTTCTGTTTTATTATGCCCGCCACACTATGGGAAGGAATACTGCTCAAAAGAAAAAAAAATCTTGAATAGTTTTTTTTTTTCTTACATTTTCATTAATGAGGTACACTAACTGGGACCTCTACTAAGCTGACACTACTCATAAAAAAATTTGCAGGATTGTAAACTCTCTTGCCTTTCTTTAAAAAGGTTGAAATTAACTGAATTAATACTTTTTAGGGCTTGTAAATACAGAACGCAAGTTTTGCCATGATTTCAAGATGCAGGAGCATGCTGTGAATTTTAGGAAAGTATCTATGTCAAATGTGCTCTCAGACTTAAATGGCATTATTCATCTATCCTAAGACATCAAACCCACAAAATATCAACCTCAAAGTTAGTCCTCTAGACTTCCCTGATGTTAAATGGAAAGACAGTGCTTTAAGGTAAGCTGTGGCTGCACTCACAGTAAAGTGGACACTTAAACTGATTGTCTCAGTTTAGATTAGTAAGAGAATTAATGGATTGGTAGTAATAGAATAATAGTTTTTATGTTTCAGTGCAAGGAATCACCATTATAAAAATACAAAGTAATAATATGATTTCTAAAGTTAAGAAATGTTTTAAAAGGTAATTATGAAAAAATAAGCAAAAGCCATGAGAATTAAGCTGTGTTTAAATTAATGAACCTTCATTTTAATAAACATTGGAAAACACATTTTGGAGTATTTCAGACCTAGCTATACAATTGATCTAGTCTACAAAACTGACGTTTTGTTTGTAAATCTCTGAAATTCTGAACTTGTCTCACTTTGGCTAAAAAAGTTGAACATGAACTTCTTTTGAATGTGAATATAACACTTCCATTTAGGAAGAATCTCAGTTTAGAAGTGAATTTACGAGTTCAATCATTCTGAATGGCTGCACTTCATTTAACAAAAAAAACCCAACAAATAAAAAAACCCAACAGCCAGTAGACTTAAAGTTTCCTTATCACTACTTTAAAATTAAGGAAAAAAAATGTAATATACTAGACATAGAAGAAGAAAGAATCTTAAAAATATCTCTCGTATCAGAACATGGATTTTTTTTCCTTATTTTGCTCTAGCAAAGGTACAATAGCTAATCATGGAAAGTTCAGCTGTGTTAACAGTGACTTACAGCATCCTCATGAAATTGAATTGTAGAGTTCTGTCCATGAAAAGTAAGAGACCCAACCTTTTTTCTCAACTCTCACTAAATCGCTTTGTGGGGCAAATACTAAATATTTCAATTTGCTTCAGAATGTCAGCAAGGTTATGATACAGACTTCAGACCTTATTTTGATTTCATTTCATAGGAGCTGTCAACCATCCCTTCAGAACAAAATGGTCTGGCTACCGGGGCCTTGTTTCTTCCAGGAAATCACAAATACAAAATGCAAAGATAGAAAGTTCAGATATCAAAATATTTATAAACTTTGAAAATTGACAGCTGAATACTTTAAAAAATAGTGCTGAAGTGCTAACAAACAACGTTTCTGCAGGCAGGAAAATGCATGAGCTTCAACCAGGTACACTTTTCTTATTTACTGATTCAGCAATCGTTTCCTCTGCAATTTATCAGTTACCAGCTATGGAATGCAAAAGTGGACTGGCATAAAATACATAGTGAATTTTTAATTTAACATGTAAGATACACATACTTAAAATATTAAACAGTGACAGACCATAATATCTATTTTTTGGCCAACAGTTCTTAATTTACATTAATTTCAATGTGACCTTACTTCTACGCCTGCTTACGTCAGTTCTGGCAACAATTGTACTGGCTGTGTGTGGTTTTTAGGCACTTTCTATGTCATATCCTTGTACGTCTAATGTCATATTGTTCATCACACCTTTATCTCTCTCCATGTTAATCACTATTCTAACATTCAGTATTTGCACTGACATCTTGTTATTATTTTTATCTTCACTTTACTTTGAAGTTTGATACTGCTATTAATACTTGCATCATAAGAAATGGGAAATGGCACCTTTGTTCTCTAAATCCTTATTTAAATCCTAATACTTTGGAGATAAGATAAATGTAATTTTCCCTGAATCATCATCTGATCACTTGATTAAAGGGGTCTTTTTACCACTTCCTCTAAGATATCTAGTGCCTTTCCAAGCCTATAATTAGGTAGGTGGATTTTATTGCATTTCTAATCCTAAAATGTGTTTCATTTTGATAAAGAATAACATATCAAGTACTGAATAAGCAAAGCTATTTAAAAAAAAATAATTTTCTGTGCATAGTTCTTCTCCTGATGCCTATTTTTCCTGAGTAATGCCGGCCAATGGAACAGAATTTTCCATTTTAAATAACTCAGCCACGTGGAAGATAAAAGCAGGGATTTGTGTTGTGACAGACATCAATATTTATTGTGATGTGTTTTTTCTAATACAAACATGAGTCAGCAGTGTACTCGACCTACAAAGAGAGGCTGAGAGAACTGGGTTTCTGGGGACAGATCTTTTTGCTGCCTGCCACTTCCTAATAGGAAGATGCAGAGGAAATGGAGCCAGGATATCCTCAGAGGATGACAAGAAGCAGCAGTTTACACATGGAACATTCCAACTAGATATAAGAAAATAGAAAAGAACAATTGCCATAAAGGTGATCAAACACAGGAACAGGCTGCTGTGGAGGGTTCACAGAGTCTCCATTCCCAAGATACCAAAACCTTGACTGTACAAGATTGACTAATCTTCTCTGACTAGATTTGCTTGTAACACAAGGTTTCACTAGTTAACCTCCAGAAGTCTCTTCCAACCTAGATAATCCTATGACCGTGTGTTGCATAATGGTAGCACAATAAATGGTAGCCTGAAGAGTAGCTACAACAGGAAAGAACTTCATCTGTGGGTTCACAGGGCTTGATATCCAGACTCTAGACTTCTTCTGGGTATTCAAAAGCGTAGCTGATTAGGGATCTCTTGTTTATCACAGTCAACTGAAGACAGCTTAGAACTTATTCGATGATGGAATGAACGTGGACAATGTTAGAAAAAGTTCTACATTTTCACCCCAGTCACACACACTCTAAAAATCTTTTTTAAAACCACTCTGTCAAAGCTTTGTCAATAGTTTTGCTGCTGAGATCTACCTCTGAATTTTCTAGAGAAAACCATTCAACAAGCCCATCTGAGTTATATCTTTGTCCATATCTAAGTGAACCTTCAGCTCATTCACAGTTTGCCTTCCTATAAGCAAACAGATGGATAAAACTGAAAGAATAAGAATTTTTCTGCATTAAACCAGTTGTTTATAATCATTCTATTTGCTCATTATATATCTTTATAAATATTTCCACAAGCTAAACCAAACAATTTTCTATTGATCTCATAAGCGTTGCACTGTCAGCTGCAACACAGACTGAATTAAATGACTTGACTGAAATAAGATTGTTCGAACACTCTAGAATGTATGTCCCTGTGGGAACATCCATAAGGAATGTTTGTGTTTCAGATAATCCTCTGCATTCTCATAGGTGTTAAAATTTGCAGCAAAGAGAAATGCTCATGATGTGATAAGTGCCACAAGCAGGCTGTTTTTTGATTTATTCCTTCCCTCCCTTCATCTTCCTTTCTGACTTCTCTCTGGGTAACAGCTGCAGTCCCAGATGATGTACTATTGGTGCTGTGCTTAACAGAGCTCTCTCAAATGCTCCGTAAAGATGGGAGAACTGTCTGCACAGATCACAAACAGATGATCCATGGCAGAATGTTCACTCCTGAGGCTGCCAGTACAAAGTAGACAAATGAACCACGTGTCTATTAAGATCCTTCTTTTGCTTATGTTTACACTTTATTTTTTCTGATGTTTATTTGGTGTTCTGATGCTGCCACATGCAGGTATAAGACTGCTATGATATGCAGGAACTCCCCTTTTGACTCTAGCTACCCCACTTCCCTTGCAATGTCACAAGACATTCTTTCTGGCATGAGTTCCCTATGTTTTCTTATTAACAGATTATCTAATATGTTTATGTGTGTGTATATATATATATATTAGTAGGCCAGTGCGTGCTACAGCTGTCTGTGGTAATAACTAAAACTTTTTAAGTTCCCCAGAAAATATGATTTGATAAATGGTTTGTTACAAGTGTGCTAGAATAGCAGTAGTTGTTCGTTTTCCCTCTAAGCAGTCTGAACAAAATGGTTCTAAGCATTATGATTAGACAAGACATTTTCCAGCACAATCTACTAGGTACCGTCAAGCTACCAGAATAATGGGAAAAGGCAGAAAACAGAACTGCTTGCCTGTAGCCTGACGTTTCATTCAGAAAAAAACAATTTCAGTTTTACTTCTGCCCAGATTTTAAAGTATATGACTGAACAAAGAAGACTAGTCCAGTTGGTTTAGAGTTTCAGTTTTGCTACAGGATGTTTGATAGTACAAACTATCAAGACAGAAAAAGTACTAAGCATTTTTCTATTCAAAATCTGTGCTTTTTATATTTCCACAGCTTTGGAATCCTTCTCAACTAATTAGCAGTACCACATCATCATTTTCACTTAATCTCAATTTCTGTTGTTTGCCTGGCTGAGTTCAGAGGTCACAAGAGCCTTGGAGCTTATTGTGTAGATAAGCTTTAAGAAAAAAATAGAATTCATGGCCAACAACTTCTAGAGTAACTTGAATGCCAAAAAATAATATAAAATCCTATTTCTTTCCAATTGGAGATGCTCTTATTTTAGCTTACTTTTCATAAAAGACAACTCCAGTCCTAGCAGAAAAAAATCTTAGAAATGTTTGTCCATGCAGAAGCTTAGAAAGTTACTTCTTGTTTGAAAATTTACATATTCATCCACCTTCCTTTTTTAAAGAGTTTATCATATCTTAAATTCAACATTTGTATTAAAATCATACTTGAAATTATCTGAACATACATGGAAGAGAAGAAGGATATCAGGAGTAGTCTGCATAGATTTACCAAGGGGAAATCATGCTTGACTAATCTGATAGCCTTCTATGATGTTGTGACTGAATGTGTAGATGTGGGGAGATCACTGGATGCAGTCTACCTTGACCATAGCAAGGTTTTTGACACAGTCTCCCATAACATCCTCGTGCGCAAGCTCAAGAAGTGTAGGATAGATGAACAGACAGTGAGATGGATTAAGAACTGGCTATACAATAAAGCCCAAACTGTGTTGATCAATGGTGCTAAGTCCAGCTGGAGACCTGTAACTGATGGAGTCCCCCAGCGATCAGTGCTCGATCCAGTCCAGTTCAACATCTTTATCAATGACCTCGATGACAGAACAGAGTATCTTCTCAGCAAGTTTGTTAATGATATGAAACTAGGAGGCTTAGCTGATACACATGAAGGCTCTGCGGCCATTCAGCAAGATTTGGACAGGCTGGAGAGCTGAACAAAGAGGAACTTAATGAGGTTCAACAAGAATAAGTGAAGAGTCCTGCACCTGGGAAGGAATAATAAAATGCACCAGCACAGGATAGCAGGCGATTTGATAGAGAGCAGCTCTGAGGAGGACCTTGGAGTCCTAGTGGACAGTAAGTTGTCCATAGGACAGAAATGTGCCCTTGTGGCCAAGAAAGCCAATGGTATCCTGGGGTGTATTAAGAAGACTGCGTCCAGCAGATCGAGGGAGGTTCTCCTCCTCTCTGCTGTGCCCTAGTGAGACCTCACCTAGAGTATTGCATCCAGTTATGGGTTCCTCAGTTCAAGAGGGACAAAGATTTACCTGAGACAGTCCAATGGAGGGCTATGAGGATGATTAAGAGACTGGAACACCTGCCTTTTGAGGAAAGGCTGAGAGACCTGGAGCTTTTTAGTCCGGAGTGGAGAGAATGAGAAAGAATCTAATTAATGTGTATAAATAGTGTTGCCTGATCTAGTTGAGAGGAGTCCCTCCCCATGACAGGGAGGTTGGATTAAATGATCTTGAAGGTCCCTTCCAGCCTAGGCCATTCTATGATTCTATGAAATATATGAGAGTTGGGCGTAAAGAAGGAAGGGACAACCTCTTTTCACTTGTGTCCTTTGATAGGACAAGGGGCAATGGATTCAAGCTACAGCGTAGGAAACTCCACCTCAACATGAGGAAGAACTTCTTTACTGTAAGGATTAGAGAGAACTTGAACAGGCTGCCCAGAGAGGCTGTGGAGTCTCCTTCTCTGGAGATGCATCCTTCGGGATGCATTTCTGTGTGACCTGTCCTGGATTCTGTGGTCGTGCTCTGGCAGCGGGGTTGGACTTGATGATCTCCAGAGGTCACTTCCAGCCCCTAACACTCTGTGATTCTGAAGAAAGTGCCTTAAGCAACTGAAAGATATTCTTTAAAAAAATATTTGATTTTGTAAAAAAAAAAAATTATGTTACTATTTTTACCATTACAAAAATTTTTATTTTTTTATTAGAGATTATTGCCTATTTTCTGTATTCTATCCATCTACTTTATTTTCTTATCACATCCACTTAAGGTTTACTTCAGGAAGCAGCTACACACTTTTTTGCAGATGTCTGAGCATGAAGCATATTTTTGTTAGTAAGGAATCCTACAAGGTTTTGATGCACTAAGGCTTAAATGAATCACACTTTTTTTTATCTTCTAGATACTCTTCAATGATATCCATGAAATAATACTTTCATTCTTTTCTCATATTATGGGATATCACTGAGAGGACATGATAGGCCTAGTTTTAGTTCAGCTGAAAGGTCAGCCAATGATTAAGTCATCAAATTTGACCTGACAACAATCACCTGTAGGAGACTGGCAACTTTTAAGATGTTCACTTATACCAAACAACTTAAATCAGGCCTAGCACCAAATATAAGTTATTCTATCTTAAGACTTTTATCTTTCCGTCCTGAAATTCTTTCATTTTTTATTGAACAATGAACTATCCAATTGGCTACAGAAGGAGTCTGTCACTCACCAGCTACAGCATTCACACAAAAAAGAAAACTAGTAAGACGTCAAGACAAAAGTGTATTTCAGCAACAAATGAAGATATTCAACTTGCTGCAGAAAAATAAAATAACTCCACAATTTTGCAAGATAAGAATGAGAAATCCATTCCAAAATGCTTTATAACCTTGTAGCTAAGATCATGTTATTAACAAATTTGCTTAGGAGACAAATGGAGCCCAAGTCTTTCCCTTGTTGCACTTGAGCAATTAACCTGACTTAGGCACAGATTCAAGAACAAAATTTAGTCCTGAATCCCAAACAGATGCAGGTCATATCTGTTGATTTAGGTAGGCAACATGCTGAGTTAATTCTCTCAGAAAATCTCATGCTCTGCATTTGCTTTTGAGAAGCTTCTCTAAATTATTTATATTTGTATGACTGATTCCAATTTCCTTTGATTTGTGTGGTATGAAAAGACAAAAAAAAATTTATTTGCAAGGGTTATGTTCTCTGTGGTACTATATAGCCCACCTCATTTCCACATCTCTTTTTATCATTTCCTAATCCCTAGACAAACATATCTAAATTATTGAAAACTGTAAAATACTCTTTAGACTTCTAAATCACACATTACATATTTAATTCCTGTTCCACATAGACTTTCCACATATGAGTTTACCTGAGATTTTGAGCATCTGAAACAGAAGCTTAATATTGACTGCCTTCTGACTCTCACCCAAAATCCTTTTGCAAGTAACGTTATTGACACCAATAGGTTTATCCCAAGCAAGAAAAATAATAAGGTCTTGAATCAGAATGCTAGAGCGGGTATTAGAATGTATTGCAAAAGAGTTATGTAAGGAATTATTTAAAATTTATTAAACATCTTTGATAGAAAGGTTTGGAGTTGGTTTTCTTTTTGCTACATTAATGTTAACTTACAGTAGCTTTTAAAACATAACTGTAATTCAAAGAAGCAGAAGGAGATGAGGTTGTAGTACACACTGTATTCCCACATCTACCAGCACCAACATCTGATTCTTGTTTCTAAACTAAATTTTTGCAACAGAGGGATATATTAAGACCAAATCAGAAGTTACAAAACAATAGTACAGTAATTATTTAACTTGTTTTAGGGTAAAATACTAAATCTAGAAAGATAAGCAAATAGGTTTAACTATGAACAAAGCTAATAGACTTTTTTTCTCTCAGCATGTTTCTCAGACACTCTAACTGATATAATAAAATTCTAAAACCAACTGCACAACCACCACTAACCTTCTTATAAACTGCTTTTAACATATAATTTTTTATTTTTCTTAGAGAAGCAAGCTGTTGCAGCTCAGAAACAGATTATGATTCTCATTAAATATGCTTGATGGTGACATCATGACCATATTCAGACTCAAAATTTTAAGTACTTGCATTTCAACAGGCATTGTTTTGAGGAGTAACAGCCCTTCATTTTAACACTTCAAAAGGCAGTTTTCCATCTCACACTTTGTGAAAAAATTGTTCCTGTCCAAAACACTGTCAACTTTTGTGCTTGTGGTGCAGCACATCAATGATATAGTTGAAAGTCCTTATCTGTTATTTGGGAGAGTTCCCAATGCTACTCCTTCTGTGTAGTGTCAAACTCAACATTAGTTTAAAACGCAACATACTAACAATTTATGTCCAGGGCAGAGAAGGTTAGTCTGAAATCACCAAATCAATGCACCAGGACAGACGTTTGATGTTCCTGGGATAAGAAATTGTCTTACCTTAGTCATGACTTGAGACATCACCTTATCTCAAATTTGTCTTCCTTGTACAAGGATCATCACAGTCTTAGAAATCTTTGTTTTAATAAATACTGAGCAGCTATAGAATTTGCTGTTTCCACATCAGTTTATGAAAAGTAAAGCACAATTCAAGAACTTAGCATGACAGTTACATGAAACAATACATCTCTTGAGTGCTTCTGCTCATAAGCTAAAACAGCATATTTGTTTCCACTGAACTTTCAGACTAAGTAATTATTAATGAAAAACTTAAAAATTTAACAAGAAGTTATACTCTTGGAAGCTTTTCAAGACAAGATCAAAACCATACTTTCTAGGAATTTTTCTCATTTAATCACACCTTGTACCCATTTCTGACTTTTTGTCTCATATAGCTCAGGACAAATATATCAAATTTTGTTTCTCAAGGGACAGCATTCATTGTAAACAAATACAGGCTTGCAATTAGCACAGATGTGGTGTGTTAGCCTTGGTCAGTAGCCAGATGCTTGAAGAGGGTCCCTTTTCAGAGAGCCACCGGCTAACGACAATCATACCGATGCGGTTACATGCCGTTCCAACTTTATTGCTCCAATTAGCCCAGTATATATACAGTTAAACCATATGCTTTGTGTTCACGCGCCAAGCACAAGTTATGATAAGCTTAGTCTTTGATTATCGATATCAATCCTTGTGGGTGTTAGATGCCCTTGCTGCAGTTAGAACATCCTGATGTACGTTTTGCAAAGTTCTTGCAGATACAACTTTGTTACCTCTTTTTAAGCTTCAAGGCGACTCTAAGAACAGAGCATTGTTTAAGGTCCAAGCTGGATTGTCCAAATTTTCTAGGGGTATACTGTGTCCTTGTTCTGCAAGGAATTCCCCTACAGATGCTCTCTCATTCCCCCTCCTCAACAGAACATGTGGAGATAATAGAATGAAAAACCTTACCAAATGAGATGAAGACAGATCATTTATAGCTACTGTCACAGGCAAACCAGATCTGATTTGGGAAAAATAATTTCATTTACTGCCAATTAAATTACAGTTGAGTAGTAAGAAACAAAGGCAAAAAAAATCCCCATCACAGTCTCAGCTACACTTCATCACTCCAGACTCCTCCAGCTACCCTCAGCAGCACAGTGGAGTGGGGAATGGGGCCTGTGGTCAGCCCATAATGGATCCTCTCTGCCACCCTTTACTCCCCAGACTTCTCCTCTGATCCAGCGTGTGTCCTCTCTAGGCTGCTCTAGTGTATTCCTCCCATAGGTTGCAGGGGAATCTCTGCTCTGGAACCTGGAGCACCTCTTATCTCTCCTTTTTCACTCTCCTTGGCATCTCAGTGCTGTTTCTCACATTTTTTCCACCATTCCTCACACTGCCATGCAGTTCTAATCTTTTTTAAATACCACAGAGATGCCACAACCTTGGCCCTCATAGAAATCACCCTGCAGCCCCCAGCTGCTGGTGCCGAAGCACCTGCACCCAGAACAAGAGAAAATAACAGTGTTGTTTTCACTTCTTTCAAAATAAAATTTTGCTTAGCTCTTAGAATCTAGGTATATCATCCTGGATTAAAATTGTGGAAAAGAATACCTTTTACTCTCAATTCTGCTGTGTCATCCCACCAGCGGACCGTTCACAGCCTTGGTGTCACAGAGCAGTTGTATTGTAATTTATTACCTATAATCCCTTTTGCTCTTGTGTGGAGA
Organism: Apaloderma vittatum; assembly: GCF_000703405.1. Classification (NCBI taxonomy): domain Eukaryota; kingdom Metazoa; phylum Chordata; class Aves; order Trogoniformes; family Trogonidae; genus Apaloderma; species Apaloderma vittatum. The sequence goes on from NW_009725557.1 coordinate 20,808, forward strand.
ATCTCTTCTCACACAGAATGTATTGTCCTTACACAGTCAGTGTGGGAGAACAAATTATCCCAGCTGTGAAACTCAGGATGCACATGGTCAAATAAGGATTTCATTTCAGTTTCAGAACTTCTTTCTGTTTCACTATACCATTATACTCCCAGAGAATAAACTAATAAAATCTTTGAAAAGCAGAACCCATTATGTTAATTTACTTGTAAATTCATTTAGTGCATACTTAATACAATAATTGTTTATTACATTACATACTCTCATCTACATTACTTCTCACTATAAACATTTCTTCTGGCTCTTGTTGCAAAGAAAGTTATAACTGTCCTACCTCACCAGACATCTTGCCCCAGTGTTCTGGTGCTCTGTTATTTTTTTAATAATGACAACTAAAAATCAGAATGGAACAAAAACTCAAAAACAATTTGTTTTACACAAGTTTGTTTTTACAGGGGCAAGTCTATGAAGTGGGGTTTTAGACTATTGGTATCCTAGACCTATTGGTGAATCATTGTACACCCTTTTCATCTCCTGACTGCAGTCAGCTTGACTTCTAGACACCAGCAGAGCAATAAATTTAGGACTCATATCTATGATTTGGCTTTCTCACTCTACTATTTTCAGAGAGAGGTAGTCACTTTTTCATATACATAAGTTCAAAAGAGCTCCTCAGCTGACTGTAACTGATCGTTTTCATGACCAGTTTTGTTCACTATGATAATGATTAATTTGCATGCTCTCAGCTCTTTCTCTGCATGATTAATTAAATTGCCATTTTACTACAGCTAGGTACTTAAGTTAACAGTTCAGGTACAGTAGTTTGCAGTTTTTAATGTCTCTTCCTCAAGCTGTCTGAATTTGAAGCCTGAGTTCTCACCTTCAGTTGAATATCCTAACATGAGACCAATTAAGGACATTCTGTGCACAAGATGTTTGCTATGTTTCCAGCTGACGCTCTCCCTATCTACAAAATTAACAAGTATTCCTGAAAGGCAGAGAAATTCTCCAAAACTAGGGCTCCAGTGTAAATCATTACTCCGGTGAACTTTTGCTCATATGAAGCATAATACCGTGTCACACAGAAAAAAAAGGCGTTCTAATCTTTGTATTCCCATAGGCTGTTAAGAAAACAAAAGAAAATCCTTCACACATGTCCAAAGGATGATTAACACCTTGGCTATATCCAAGCAGTGAATTTAGGAAACCAGAAGCGGTGCTGAGTCATATATTATCAATTCAAAGATGAAAATATTGTTCCACAAGAGTAAGTAGATTTGTGACTTGCCAAGTCAAAAATTTTAATAGACAGGTATGCTCTGTGAATGAAATGGGATAGCAGGGAGGTACATCAGAAGGAATGATGATTGCCTGTGTAGGCAATACCCAAGCAATTTTAGAGTAAAAAGATTTCAGTTTCCATGGTTGCTAGTCTACAGACTTGGATTTGTTTTACATAGAAAACTTAAGAGATTAAAATAAGGAAGACCTTGTATTTAGATCAATCCGATCATGTTATCTTTTTTGCTAGGTACCAGAACAAAAAATCATAAGCACTCTGAAGCACTAAAATAATCACCCTAGAACACTGAATTTTAGATTTATTTATAGTTGTTCAGATACAGAACATGTAATGAGTAAATATATACTGAAGAACTAACAGAATCTTTCCTCTAAAGTATTTCACAGTCCAGTAGGATGAATGACATTCTCAATGGACACCAAATTACTAGAAACACATTATAGTCAAGGCAGCTCAGCTATTTGTTTAACATTTTCAGAAAGAGTAAATGAATGTGACCTTTACTGTTGCAGAACAGACCCTCTAGCCATGTGATTCGTATTTATTTTATTCTTACAGTCAAAGTCGCTTTTAAAATACTTCTCCAGTCTTATTTACTAATTAGCTATAGATAAGAGAAATGCACATGCCTGGGGATTTTAAATACTCCCATGCTTTTTTCACACATAGTGTCCTCCATCTGCAGCTAGTTATATATCCATTACATCTGTTGGATATGTTTCTGTGTACTAGATGAATTTGAGTTGTTTGCCATATGCACTTGAACCATAAGTGTTATAATATTTGATTAAATCTTGCTGATATGATCTTTTGAGCCTATTTGTCCCTCAGTTATAGGTGCTATAATAATATTGAGCAATTTTGCTCTATGTTCCAACTAACATAGTAACTTCAGAAATACTGCCACCTGGCAAATCACAACAGTGTTTCTCAAATTTAAAAACAAAAATAAATCAAATGTAATAGGAAAATAATTTTCAATTACAATATTTTAAGAAGAAAGTCAGAAGTAGATGTAATCCTCATGTGATTTAACACATGATAAGATGCAGGACTGGGATAGGCCAACACAGTAGGAGTAAGTCATATTCTTATTAGCCCAGGCACAGCAGTAAAATTGTGAGGTCTACTCTGGACAGTGACAGCCATGTAGAAAGCCATTTGCCTCCTCATGCACATCTCCTGCTTGCTGGTGTTGCCATTTCTCAATCTCTGTGCAGTGCTGCAAAAACTTCTCTTGTTACTTGTGTTGGGTTTGTGTTCGGCAGAGTTTTTTTGGTAGTGAGGGAGCTACCCCAGCTGGGAGCTACCCCTAGCTAAAAGGTGGAGGTGAGGAGAGTGGTCATCAAGGTTTGTGAGGAAGGAGGGGGAGAAAAGTTCCAGAGCAGAGATTTTGCTGAGGGCCATGATCAGATGGCAGCCTGAGCCCCTGCAGCCCAAGGAGATTAATGGTGGTGTAGGGTCCAGACTGCAGCCTGTCGAGAACACAACACCAGAGCGGAGGACCACGCTTGAAGCATGCCATAACTCTGAGGGAAGCCCATGCTGGAGCAGTCTGTCACTGGGACAACTGCAGCCTGCAGGAGGGACGTGTACTGGAGCAGTTCGGGAAGAGCTGTAATCACATGGGAAGGACTCGTATTGTTTCAAGAAGGACTTTCTCCTGTGACAGGGACACCACGTTAGAGCAGGTGAAGACTGTGAGGAGTCCTCTTCCTGAAGAGGAAGGAGTGGCATGGACAATGCATAACAGACAGAATGCAACTCCCATTATTATAAAGAATCCACAAAGACCTGCTGAGTCAGGAGGTTCAGACTGGACCCGCTTGCTTTCTCAACTTCCTCACAGGGAGGAGTCTAGTTGCAGCTGGATCCAATCTTAGCCCCCGACTGTAAAGAACAGTGCGGAGTCTAGGTTCTAATACAGAGTTGGTTTATTTCAGCTCAAGCTGGGACCCTCCAACACAGACCTCGATGAAAGAAATCCCTTGGCATTCATACCCTTTACATCCAAGTTCACCTCCCCACACTTGATGGTTTGGTCTAATAGTAATATTTGGATCTGGAGTCTTCCTGTTCCTCATTGGATCCTTTCTCCCTCTCCAGGTGGTCTATATTTTCTTCATCTCAAGGATGCAGTTTCTGTTGATCTTATCTTTCTCAATTAGCATTTGTTTCCAGACCTTTCTTAAGGTCATCAGTACTTAGGTAAAATTCAACAGTTTGGGCCTAGGGCTTCAGTAAATCTGGATACTCATTCTAAACAATGTCACTTATAAAACAAAACAAATTTCAATTCATTGTAATTTTAAGCAATCCAACAATTAATTCTAATATTCTACAAGTAAATTATTTTAATCACCAACATCCATCCCCTGCACCACCAGGGTGAGGGTAAGCAGATGAGGAGAAGGGACAAGTGGGAGGGAATGTGTTTCTTTAAGAACTGGTTGTACATATTTTCTCAATAACTTACTCTGATTATAATTGATTGGTGGTTCGGCTGTCTAAATTAATTCTTTTTTGCACCCAACTCTACTCTGTTTCTTGCCCAATCCCACAATTGGTGAGTGACCCCTCCTTGTCCTTAATTTTGATCCTCAGGCCTTTGGCTGAATTTTCTATTCCTCATCCAATAAAAGAGAGGGGTTGGAGTGAGTGGGACCAAATCACGAAGGTACTATTAAGATTTTATGAGAGGTTTAGACATTGCTTTGGGAAAATGAGAACTTAAGGCAAAGAAGCAAAGTGAAAAACAGAATGCACTTGTTTCTTTCTCCTCTTTTTCCTCCGCATAAATCTCCATGCTTAGAGATGTTTAGAAGAGCGCTATCTACATCCAACTAGCTCTCAGCCTACCTGACAGTAACAGTGCCTTGTAAACAAGACCAGGAAGTATCTTGGAAGACAGGTTTTGTCGTAGCTTTGATGTTTCAGCTACAATTTTTTCCCACAACCTAGTGTAGTGGCACACATTACAGTTTTAAAAAGAACAAAAACTAACAAAACTTTACAAAAACTATCAGGAAAAAAATTTAAATCACGCTCTAGGGAGGAAGAAAAGGTTTGGGCTAGAGAAATTCTTTTCAAAAGGAATTCAAAATGTCTGGTGAACAGGTGGAAACCAGCTAAGCTTCAAACTTGACTTTTTGTCTGGAAGGATGTCAAAGAAAGCTGCCATAAAGTCGTTGCCAGATAAATCCACTCTGGTGAACAAAGCATGCAGGTTCTATTAAAAAGGCCATAAATTTCATCCCAGTATTTAGTCGTTCAGTGAACTGATTACAGTACCACATTTTATCTAAAAAAATGAGGTCAAGTAAGGAGAAAGGAAACCCCTGAAGTCCTGGGCTATAAATGTGTTCTATATAACTTCCTAGGGAAGAATTATTTAAAGATCACTCAACTTGCACTCTCCAGAGATTTGTGACTGGACATTTATTATTTTCCTACAAGAAACCTGATTTACTGTTCTGACTTAGTGCTCCAGTTTTAGAATGGAAATCTCCATGGATTTGCACTGATGTAAAAAAATGGAGTAAAAATGGAGTGTAAAAATTACAGTAATGAATACAGCTCAGTGACATTCTGAGTACTGAAGGTAATTTTTTTCCATTACTGAATTAATTTTTAAAAGCCAATTTTAAGTTGAGAAAGAATTACATTTCTAACTGATTGTTGAAAACAGGAAAAGTATTTGTACTAAAAACATGCAAATCATGAAAAGACACCTTGAAAGCAGTTCTGACTAAACTGCCTGGGTTTTCTATAATTTTGACTGTCTTGATTCATTTGTACTGTTCTTCCTAAACTTCTGGATATCCAAAAACAAAAATAAACTTTAACAAAAAGTTATGAATTTCTGGTGTGAAGGCTACATTTAGACACACTCTTGCATACCATGCATAACAGGAAGAGGCTCTTTACATGTTCTTTTCTATTTGCCAATCCAAATATAACTCAGTAAGTGGAACTACACTTAAGGTTTTATTACCTGGTCAGTTTGTAGATTCATGTAAAACATTATAACAATAGATATTAAACATTTAGACACATTTCTCCTTTGAAAAGATCTTTTGAAAAGTATTAGGGTAATGTGGAAAAGAGAGATATTTTTGTAAATTGTGTGAACTCATATTCAGTATAAGTAAGGAGCTAAGTTAAGCAAGAAACCAAGGCAAACTTGGACAAACTACACAGAAGTTTGCGTATTTAGTCTAAGAAAACTGACAACGAGATCCAGCCATACAGAACATGTAGATATGTAATGCATGTTTTGGCACATCTGCAACTTCTAAATCCTTAGATACACAATCCATAGACATTTGTCAGCCTTGAACTGAAAGGATTATCTATACTTAGGTAGAAAAATCAATCACTAGTTTGGATTTTGCCCCTGTTTTAAAAAGAATCAGTAACTGATCTTTGCTATCTTCTGTTTTTCAAGAAACTTTTAACTAAGTAAAGTTGGGGAACAAAAACAAAAAAAAACCAGCCCCACAATTTTTTTTCATGAGAATGATATTACAAGATGAACAACAGGATGTCTAGTTTCACCTGTATTTCATACGATTCAGCAAATTCATAAACATATAGGAAAACAACGTACCACTGCTAAGAATTCATAAGAGCAGCCTCGTATATTAGTTAATTGTAAGAACGTGTTATACTTCCTTTCATTTCCCCATAAATGCAACTCTAGTTTTATATGTCAGGGTTCAAGATCACACTTAGCTACCTTAGCTCCTACTTGAAAGTATTAGAGAAACAGAAGCTGGCAGGGCCCTCATCATTACCAATCTGCTCTTGATGAGCTACCACAGTCCAACATCCTACATAGAAGGTAGTTCTGAGAGAATACAGTACAAAATTTCTATGTCAATTTGATTCTGTTGTGGTTTTTTTTGCACATTCGAGGCCTCTTTTATTTATGTTTTTAAAGAACAAATTAGATATAAGTTTGAAGAAGTGCTGTGGTTACACCCTGAAGTATTTTTGAAACATCTCTCATCCATACTTAGTCTTCCTCCTTTTTGGTAACTTTTCTTCTATGACAAAAAAAGATTACAGAATTAGCACAGCACAAAACTAAGCTTACGTCACAAGTGAAAAGCATAAGAAGGAGAGGTGACATTTTATCTTACAACAAGCGATTTCACATTTTCCTACCCCATCTTTTACTGGCTGGTTGTATGATTGTCTTCACATTTTCACATGTTCCAAAAAGGCAAACCTCATCAGACCTGTCACAACCTCTGAATCATAGGCAATAATAGCATATTTTCCAAAGCCCTTCACCTACCAGTAGCCACTATTTGTGCTCTAGAACACAGCTGCTCACCCAGCAGCAGCTCAAATTTTATGGGCGTGCTGAATCACAAACAGCAGAGTCAGTCAAATGTGTAAGAATGAAGTACACATGTATAAGCTGGACTAAACCATGATGACTTAGGACAAAAATAATAGTTCTTAAAGATTCCTACATTTCATTCCAAGATCACAGTCCTGTGATAGAAGCACAGCTCAAGAAAAACAAGTCCTCACTGGCAAGGGCAGACAAATTGGTCCAAATGGCAACCATAATGCTCTCATCAAATGCAAGAGCACAGAATAATGTGACTGATGATATTTAATGGAAATACACACCAGAAAAAAATAAAATTCTGAAGTCAAGACAAAACCAAAACTGTCTTCCAGACTTTTTTGATTACTTCAGAGCTTCAAAATGTTGACTAAAAGCTGTGACTATATAAAACCTTTACCACTAACAATTTCTAGTATTACTATAAATTCTGATTTTAAGAATACATTTTGATTATTTCTAATTCAGAAATTATGTAGCCTAGCATTGAGCCTAAAGAGTATAGTCATATTCAAAAACTATAGTGACCGCTAGATAGCAAAAAGCTTTTTTGAAAAGTAAGGGAAATATTTCAGAAAAGTAATACCTTTTATGTGTTGTAACTTGTTAATAAATATTGCTACTTAGAATTTGTCTCCTTGTTTTCATTTCAGGTTTTCAAATACCTTGAGAGCACTCAGCCTCAAACTTCCCAGGCAAAATAAAGCTTAAATTATTATTCCCATTTACTACATGTGCAGAAACTTTATTAACAAAAGCTTATTAATGAAAATACAGAAAAGGCTACATAACACAAGTTTCAGAATCAGAAATACTATGTTTTACTCTCCATCCCCCAATTATATAGGCAGAGAGGTTATTGGCAAATACCAATAGCATGAAAATTCAGGATTGAATTTTTTTTTTCAGCTCTTTCTTCAAGACTCTCTTGACACTGAACTCTAATAATTAGACTTTTTTTTTAAAAGAGGAGTAAATCTCAAAGATACTGCTAGCAGTCAATCATTAAAAGCAATTTTTATTATGAGTTATCTGTGAAGCTAGAAATAGAAGTTTTCTTATATTCCATTTGTACAAACTATGCACACAGTGAGCACTTAGAAACACATACAGGTTCACAGATGCCTATAAGGGTTCTAAAAAAATAAATTAAACACCAGGAAAAAGAATGTGTGTATAGATAATGATGGAGCTTTTAGAAAGCTTTGCTATCCTGAGTGTGTTACACAGAAGATTTCACATCTGTTCTAGAAAAAAATTGTCATCCTGTGTTTTAATTTACATGCTGACTTTTAAAAGTAGTGTTACAAGCTTTTAAAAGTAGTGTTACAGCACTCTGGCTTAAGTTAACCTTTGGGTTCATAATACGGACTGAATCCTAATTAGACCTTCATAGCTAAAAGCACCTTTCTGAAGTTATGTGAGATAAGGAGCCCATAACTAGTTGTTAAAAACTCAGGATGTGTGATAGTATCACAGGATGATTAAAAGCACCTCTAGAGATAGTCTTGTCCATTGCTCAAAGCACGACCAGCCAAATCAGGCTGTCCATGCCTGCAGATTTCCCAGTCTGGTGAAGAAGGATGGAGGTTTCATAACCTCTCTGGGCAATCTGTGCCTGTTCTCAACTATTCTTGCAATTTACAAAAAAAAAAAAAAAAAAAAAGAAAAAGAAAAAAAAAGGCAAAATCCAAAAATACACACACAAAGAAAACAAGTGTTTTCTTACACAAATATAATGGGTTGGGGTTTTTTTGTGTTTCAGTTTGTGCCTGTTGACTCTCTTCCATCTACTGTATACTACTGAGAAGAATCCTCATCCATCTTTCTTATTCCATCCCATCAGTTATTTATACACACTGATGAGATTGTCCTGAGTCTTCTCTTCTCTTCTCAAGGCTACATAATTCCAGCTGTCAGTCTTTCCTCACGAGAGAGGCTGCAGGCCTTTAATCATATGTGTGATCCTTCACTGGACTCTCTCCCATATATCTGTGTCTTTCACAAACAGACGAGATCAGAACTGGAAACAGAACTACATGTTCTCCTCATTAAAGTGGAAGTACCATTTCCCTCAGCTTGCAACACTCTTCCTAAAGCAGCCCAGGAGGCGGTTAACCGCCTTCACTGCACAACTGCCTTTGCGAATTGCTGACTCATGTTCAACTTGACTTCTATCAATCAGCACCACTGAGTCTTTTTCCACAAAGACGCTTTCCAGTCAGCTGTGCCCCAACATGTAACAGTGCATGAAATTATTATTCCCCAGGTGCAGAATTTCACATCTTCATTTGTTGGAATTGTTAAGATTTCCGTTTGCCCATTTCTTCAGCCCATCAAAATTTCTCTAAATGGCAGCATGGTGAAGCAATTACTCCTTCCAGTTTTGCATCACTTGCAAATTTGCTGAGGACAAACACCCTTACAGTCTTCTAATAATTGGACTAATTTAAAAAATGTACAACATATCATGAGGATTGTTTTTTTTAGTCATTTGGTTGGAACACTATCATTATTTGTTAGCAGAACAGGGTAAAAGTCAGAAGATGTGACAAATATTTTTTCTTTAGTCTTTAACCTCCAATTCATGACTGATACATGTAAGAAATCAAGGATTTTCTCCCCTCCCACAAAGTTTATTTATGGATTACCATCATGTTCTTTTATTTAGAAAAAAAAGAAAAGCTGTAACTAAGTGACAGTCTGAAGGTTTTGAGTAGCTCATTGTGAGGTTGGATGTGAGTCACAGCCCTTCAACTAACTTAGTTACAGTCCTCTGAAGGTGGTCCAACACGCCTCATGTTAATACTCTTTGAGAGTTTATTTGTATGCCTTTTGGGACAGACCATTGGGAGACCGATACAATGAAACTTTAGTCTTCTCTCCAGCTTTCGTAATGTAACTTGTTTATCTGACCAGGAGAGAACACATATTACACTGAAAATATTTAAGATTATTCTTTGACTCCTTGGAGGACTGAGGATGATCTATAGCCGTCATTTTATTGCTGTTAATTTTCTACATTGGCATATAATGAAATTACAACCTTGAACTTTCATTATTAGTTGCATTATCAAGTCTGAGTATGAATTGCAATGTTCCTGAGGGAGTATATATACTCTATTAAAAATGCTACGTACCTTTCATTGAGTTAAACTTCCCCAAGCCATCAGCTCTTCAACTGTAGCTGGCCAGATTAACTGAGAAAAGGATATTCAGAAACATATCTAGAGCAGGGTGGAAACAAAGACTGCATTACTATATAGCAAAGCTGAGGGCAATCATCAGCTTCTGTATAAAAGGAAAAATATAGGCTAGGAATAATCCATGGTATGCTCATTCAATCACCTAAATCTGCTATCACTTAACACTTAATGGGTACATCCATACTGTAAATTTTGTCTGGAGTAGAAATGCACTTTGGAAGCAAATCTTCAAACTCATTTGCCACACTTTGGTGTGCACTGGGGTGCTTGTGCAGCAGAATCCTCCAGGATGAAGAAACTCAAAAAGAAGAGGCAGGAGCACAGCTGACAGACTGCAACCATTCGGTGCATAAGACCAAATCAGAGCTAGTCAGAAGATAAAGAACAGCACATGCACAATGCTGACATTACATTCTTGGTAACTTTGTGCTACAAATCTATTCAACTAATTGTGCTACACTGTTCACTAACACAGACAAAGTCTAGAGCAGCCAGCCTGAGCAGAGACTCGTGATAGCAGGACATAGGCAGCACTGCTTACAAAAATAGTCTGCTGTCTCCTAGGGATCAATAAACATTTCTGTCTGCAATTTAAACAGAAAGCTGGTTTAATACAGATAAAAAAAACCCTCCAAATTCCTGAAGATAGAAAAGTCTTACATGTAGCTGAAATATCTTAAGTTTACGGCAACAGAATGGCAGTCCTTTCTAAGATATTTATAGAGTCCACACCTCAAGTGAGCAACACATGGTATTCAGATTCCAGTGCACAAGCTCACACATTTGGAAGGGAAGTGCTGAATGAAGCTCCCAGCAACTCCTGCAGTGCTTGCCATGCTAAGACAGAGTATTCCTGATGGCACTGCACACCTATGTTGTGACAGCTGACAATGTCAATCAAACTGTTTGCCTCCAGGCAGAAGAGTTTGGGGTAGAGATCGAGGATCATAAACTGCCAGAAGTGGGTACTGAATGGAGACAGTGAAGCCTGCACACTGACATCACAGCTCTGGTACTGAGCATCAGCTCTGGCAAGGAAATCTTTTGCTCTTAATTTCTTCTACATAAAAACCAGCTGGGTCTCAGTCCTAGACTTTGGTTTCCTGCTCTTTAGTATGAACCAGTTTACTCTGGAAATTTATCTGAGAAACTGAGGCATGCCAGAGCATCGTATTCCATAAATCATAAGAAATTGGTAGGGGGGACAATGGCTGGGAGACAGTATTCAGAAACTCATACTAGTAAGCCAAATTTTAGTCCTGTCTGAACGCAGTATTGTTACAGCTGGCTCAAAACATTTGCCTGTCACAGCTGAGTCAAATTTCAGCTTATCAAATTAAATTCAGGTAGTCAAGAAAACAAGGTAATTGTCCCCACAGTTGTCCCCAAATGTGCCTTAACTGGGTACTGAAGCTCCATATACATTGCAGAAAACTTAGAAGGCTTTAAAGTGATCTAAAAGAATCTACAAGGAAAATGCAACACAGAACACCCTTATTTGAAAGTGCACATAGATTCTGATATTTAAAACATTTTCCTAGTATCTTGACCAGGATAATATTAGGTGAAGGGAAACAAAGTTCTGATCTTCCACATTAAGACCAATAAAAAATGAAAAAGCAAACATGAGAAAACTCTCTTTTTTTAAAAGCCTAAATCTATTGAAAGACACATCATAGAGGCTCCTTTTCTGAAGCTATTTTCAGAATATAAAGCCTCAGTGGAAGCTCCACAGCATCAAAAGCGACTGTGTTCAGTCTAGACTAAAGACATCCACTCTTCAGCATTCCCATAGGGCTAGCAGCTTCCTGTTGAGTATTCATACTTCAAATAAGTCAACTTCTGAGTTTTCAGGAGCCTTGGCAGTACTCTTTGGTCTCCCTGTACAAGTCATGGGGAACTAGACTTTGCTTCTAGGTCCTGTTCCAGTCAGCTTGGAAATACTTGATGTGAAGCACCCTTCACACTTCCCCTGCCTTAATATTGCCAGTATAGAGAGGAAAACAAAGTAGCCATTACTCATCACACAGCAAGTACATTGCAAAGCAGTTTGAGGAAATGCTACACCTTCCCCAACAGTACCCAGTACCATTGAGCAGTCTCACTCAGCAGGCAACGTAAGCTGTGGTTAGACCATTGTGAGTCAGATTAGTTTTACAGTACGGATGAAGCCTTTTCCTTGCAGCCCAACACAACCTAAAGCCATCCACTTGACCCAACAAACCAACTATCTCTCCATGCTCCAGCCTTTGAGCAGGCTTTTTCCCTTCAATCACCTGGGTGGAACTCATCCAGCTCTTCAAAGCACAGGACACCAAAACCCTCAGTTAAGACCGTGCGTAGGGAGACAACTACCTGAAAAAAAGGAAAGAGAAAAATGCAGCAAGAGTGACAGCCCAGGACTGGGCTGGAGGCAAGATAAGGGTAGAGAGGGAAGAGTAGGTAGATGAGACAGATCAGCTAATAAAGGACTTACAGGAACCACCTGACCGCTTTCTCCCCTAATTCCATAGTCAAATAAGGCTGGCTTGCTCATTTTAGGTTTCTAAATGGGGACAGATTACACTGTTAAAATAAAGTCTCAAATTTATCAATTGTTTGCCCTTCAATTTCATCTCACTGATGAGAATAAGTAAGATTTCTTTTTTTTTTATTTCTTTCAAGGCTTTCTCTAGCACAAAGAAAGAATGTTGCACATTTCAAAATATACAGAGTTATGTTTCTTCCTGTCTTCTGTATTTCTTTCTCCGGGTATATTTTTTTCCCTGGTTGTTTCCACAGTTTCTAATTTTATCCACTTTTTTTTCTAGTTCAAACAGTGAGCCCTCAGTGGCTAACGAAATACTCAAATTAGTAAAAATAGTTAAGAGCAGGTTTCAACTAAGTTGTCAAGGGAACATTTGTTTGTTAGATTACTGCCTACATGATACAGAAAATATAGTTGTATCTATAATTGTGTGGAATGGGGAGTGGTTACACAGCACAAATGCTATTTGCTTTCTAAGTATTTGTTTTTGGAAATATCATCGGTATTTTGGTTTCTGATCATAAATAATGAGTGTTTTAATACTGTTTTTAATAGCTATATAACATATTGAGATAACATTTTACTCTTCAATTTTATTTTAAATTTAAATTAAAAAAATTCATTCTGGAGATATATCTGTAATTCACTCAGGGCATGGATCTTTGTTATAGAGGCTGCAACACTGCACACCATCTTTATTTCCACAAATATCTTTAAAAGATTCTGGTGAAAAAACATAATAACTAAGTTTAATAAGTTATTATATTATTATAATATGAAGTGTATTATTACACCTCATTGCATTATTTCTATCAGTAGAAAAAAAATAGATGTTCTTTACAGAAAAAAATGTATTTTTTTATGGGAAATAAGTTGGGAAATAGCTGAGATGAAGGATCTTTTCTTTGACAGGATGCCAAAGTAGCTGTGCTACAGCAGCAAAAGCACTTACTAGCAGTAAATGGAGGCTTAGATTTGCAATGTGTCTTCCATACACCATCCTGTTTTCCCCTTAGGAGAAGAATTAAAAGTGGTTCTGGGAACAGCATGGGGAAAAACAATCAAGATTTTGTGTTAAGTTCTGTGCTAGTTTCATAGAACACAGTATTTTACAGCTTTGTCACACACAGCAATTACAATCTGTTGCCACTGATACTCTCAAGGGTGGAAAGACTCAAACAAAGTGTGTGGTATTACAGCCAAGTTTTTTTGGTTTTGTTCTAGCAATATAGAGCAGTGTTGTAATGTTTTTTAGTTATATGTGAATTTCATGTCAATGAGATTCTCCTTGTCAGCCTTAGGGGTTGAAGTCCAGTATGTAGTCATAAAGCTGGTAGATTAACAACAGCAAAGCTGTGGTAATTCCTTTTGATGACGAAGAAATTGCAGTAAAACTAACTTTTCAGTTCAACCTGTACTTAACTTAAATGCTGGTAAGAGGATGAGGACTGACTGTCAGTAATTTGGCTGAAACTATCAACAGAAGTTACAATCAAATGGCAACCACTCCAGCTACCCAAGTTACAACTGCATTAGTAACAAAAAAAGCTAAAAGCTCTGTTGCCAAATAAATGACATAGCCACCATAAAAATTAGGGGTCACTGCAACACAAATGCAGAAGGTGATGTGGAAAACTGAAAGGTACTTCACTTTGAAAATGTGGAAACACAACATCTGGACTCAAGTGTGTGTATCTGAGTACTGCATTTTTATTCTTTTTTAAAATGTAATAATGACCAGATTGATGAAATTAAAAATTTTTTTAATACTTTCTAGTGAAAAAACCCACAACCATTCAGATGTTCAAAAAAACCCCTATTTTGCCTATTAATTGTTTCTCTAATTTTACATAAAGTTGCATATATCCATCACAATTTTTCAGCTTTTGCTTCAATTTATTTAAGAATAACCAAGAAAAAAATTAATAATTTAAATTTTTATCTCCCCTGAAGTCAACTGGTACATAATTTTATGCTAAATGTTAGTAACAACTGCTAATTTGAACCAAATTTTGTGATAATTGTTAAGATGGGGGGAAAAAAAAGTAGAAGTGCTAAAAAGGTGATAGTTATGGTACATTGCAATACACAAGAATCTGTCAGATGAACAGGGCAGATGAACAGAGCAAAACAGTTGATACCAAGAACTTGCTGGCAGTTGGGATTTTTATTCTGGTCTAGTCTCTTGGATTAGAAGGTTCATTCCTGGAGATTATTTTCAGCTTTTGAAAATGTTAACATTCATGAACCTCCCCCAATATCCGTTTCTGTTCTAATGGCACACTGAGGAGTAACATAGCTTGAATTTTCATCCTAGTGACTCTAACTTTTTTAGGCACACAACTATATTTACATGTTGGTAAAACATAGGTAGTCATCTTAGGTTCTGTCTCTCAAGTTGTGAAAATGTGTTTCAATTATCCTGTCATTATCCCCATAGGATATGAATATAATAAGCAATTCCTTTTTTATAGCAGCTCTTCACCAAGCTGAGCAATAGTATCTTCCTCAAAGCATAGCCACTACATCTTACATTTACAGCATTACATGTTCACACTACGTGCCACTGAGGGTCTGATTTCTAATCCATATGATGATGTGTAAACCATTGCATACATACCTTTGCTTCATGCCCTGCAGCAAATACAGGTTCTTTGGATCAATAGACGTTTAAAAGTGAATATGACATCTACATTGATAAAAGATGGCAGTTAGAAAAAAAAATACAGTATTAACAGAAACTAATGATGTTTTACTAAGGTCAGGGGTTTTAGTTACGTGCTGATAATTCTTTAGAAGAGCTCTATTAGCACTGTCTTCACAATCAGCTAAAATATGTTTTCTTTCAAATAATAATAGGAATGTTATGGAACTGAATTATATTTATTTTATTGTATTGAAAAGAGCAAGGAGTATCACCTTTTAAACTTACAACACAAAAATAGTTTCATATAACCTCCTTGATAAATATCATGTAAATCACTCTGTTTTCTACCGAGACATTGTAATTTAATGACCTTTTTGGTCATGAATGACCTGAACACCTATTACCTTATAACAAGTGCATAGAAAGTGAAAGGACTCAAACAATTTTAAAAATAAATTGGGCTTTTGATTATAGAACCCCAACAGGGAATCAATAAATTCTTGTGGCTGCTTCTTGGAGGTTCTATAAAATGACCTTTATGTTGTAAAAGACGAGTGAGATACATGCACAGTGATTTAATAACATGGTGTGTGCTTAGAGAGCAGTAAATAAGGATTTCCACTCTTTAGGTATTTTGCTAGGATCTTCCTCTCTGTTCCTGTTCTGCTCTCTATTTACACATTATTCTTTTACATAACAGTAATTGCTAGTTTTTTCATTAGCAACCACGTGTATACTTATGTATTAACATTTAGCATGTCTCTTGATATGAAATACAGGACACAAATGTGAAACAGTGCACTACAGTAAAAATGCAAAAGTGCAAGTAGTGTGATAATTTTTTTAAGACTCCTAACTCTGGGAGAAATGAAGACACGCAAGAATGCAGTTACAGAGATTAAGACCAAGGAAATAATTTTCATATTTAAAGGCTTTTTCATTCAAGGTGCCCTGTATATTTCAATTTGATTTTCATGAAAATTGAGTTATTGAACATTCTGCACGTTCTACTTAAAAGATTTAATTGCATCATTCATTAATCCTGATAGCGTCAGTATATAGGAGTGAATCTAACAGATCCTGCTTTGAAAAGGGCAATAAAGCATCCTGTCTAGGTATTTTCTATAGAAGTATATGGCTGGATATTGTACATAAGCCATGACCTTAAGCATTCAAACAAGGTATGCAGTGACATCACAAAAAGTATTGTTCATGTACAGATGTTGTTTGGAATCAGTAACTATCTAGTCTAAAATTTTTCAAAATTCACATAGCCCAAAATTTCCACCCTTATTACTTCCATACTCTCTATTTCTGGCTGTGTCACAACTAGAGATGATATAAGGTTCCCTTCTAAATGATGTCCGGGCTTTGGTGTAGAGGTAGGTGTTTTCACAGGAATCTTGATCCACATAATAAAAATAGATTACAGGTTTGATTTTATTCTTTGAGCATCAGAAGAGTTTCCCATAAACTAGAAAACTAGTATATGAGGACAGGCTGGAAACAGAGTTATTCTAGTGAACTTATTTTCCTGATATTTTTTATCCTGTTAAAAATAATTAATTATTTTAAATCTATCCTGATCATTGTTGTCATGGCAGTGATAAAACCAAAATCATATTCTCGTGCTGATGAACTGTTCCCTACATAGAAGCCTCTCTAAGAGCATGCGAACAAATCTCACTAACAACGTGAGTTAGTTTATACTCACACTTCCACACAGACAGTATGACCCACTAACTCACTGTACAGCATTCAGGATTGAATGCATACAACATATTCTCTTTCTCACCACCAGTGGGCCCCAGGCCTTGGGAACAAAAATCCAGGTCAATGCAAAGACAGAATCACCATCAGTTAAGGGAGAATTGGTATGAGAACTACTACAGGAACCTGACCCCTACAAATCGATGAGTCCAGACACTATCCACCCAAGGACACTGAGTTTGCTGGTACCAATGTGAAGCTACTCTCCATCAGCAAAGTTGTGGAGATCAGGGGATCGACTGGAAGAAGACTAGTGTCACCTCCATCTACAGGAAGGGCTCGGCTAACACTAGATATGACAGTTAATCAAACATTTGGGGAAATAATTACTTGCAAAAGTTGTGGCTATCCTATGTAGTCTCTCTATATTTAGATATATCTATATATATATATCACCTATCTATGCACTTCTTATACCAGCTGCACTTCCTTCAACAGGAAACAGCAGTGTGCCCTGTTAGCCAAGAGGGCAAACCCTACCCTGGGGTACATCAAACACAGCACTACCAAGTGGTGAAAAGAGGGGATTATACCACTGTATTCGGAGTTGGTGTGACCTCACCTTGAGCACTGTGTTCTGGACACCACAGTTTATAAAGGAGGTTAAGGAACTCAAATGCATCCAGAGGAGGAAGGCAACAAAGCTAGTGCACGGGCTGGAAGGAATGACCTAGCAGGAGTGGCTGAGGACTCTGGATTTTTCTGCTTTGGAAAAAAGGACACTGAGAGTTTACCTCATTGCTCTCTACAGCTTCCTGAGCAGAAGGGATGTGTTGATCTCTTTTCCTTGGTGTCCAGTGATAGGACTGGTGGGAAGAGTTCAAAGCTTCACTAGAGGTTGTTCAAAATGGACATTAAGAAGCATTTCTTTACAGAGAGGGTAGCCAAACTGTGCAATAAGCTTCCTAGAGAGGTGATTGGTGCCCCAAGCCTGTCAGTGTTTTAGAGGCATTTGGACGATGGTCTTATTAACTTGCTTTAGCTTTTAGTGAGTCCTGAAGAAGTCAGGCAATTGGACTAGATGATTGTTGTAGGTCCCTTCTATTCTATTCTATTCTAGATTTATCATCTAATGGGTAATTTCTTAGAATATCGCCAATAAAACATCTTTTCTAAAAATATATATATGAGTCAGAGATAATAAATTGTATATGCATATAACAGACAAATTCCTAAAATACCAAGTATTTACATTCCTTTGATCAACTGCAAAATTCCTTGCAGTTTAATGAAAGTGAGCCAATCAAAAGTGTTTTCAGAAGATGAGTAATGCAACAGGATTACATGGTATAATGAGTGACAATTTGGTAACCCTGCCTGAATTAAAGTTCCACCTCCTATTCACATTTTGTAAAGTAAATTATATCCTCAGTTTATACAAGTGAATAGTGAAAACTACTTCCCTAAACAAGTCTAATGACTCGCCTTGTTGCCTTTTCATTTATCTTTTCTATCATGTACTCAGGTACTTTTCTCTATTACAAAAGGGTAAACATCGTCAATCTCACTGAACAAGCATAATACTCTTACACACTTGATCCAGGTCTACCTCTACCATAAGACTTTTTCTTTCTTCTTCTTTTTTTTTTAACCACATTATTAGAAGAACAAAGAAATGGGCAAAAAAATACAAGCAAACTATTTCTTTGCCTTTTTGACATATTCAGGTAAAAGACTTTGAGCAACATTAAATTCAGATATAAATATATGCATCAGTTTTACAGAATTCCAACAGGATTCAATTAGTTTTGTGGTAAAAGCTATAATGGCAAAGTTATAATTGGGATATAGGTATACAATTCAAGTCTATCCAATAATTCCAACCATGGCATAGCTAAGTATCATTGTTGTGGCTGCACATGCATTTAACACCCTCTGTCAGTAATTTCCTGGGTGGTGTAAGAATTTCTGAACTAGTCTGCATGAGGGAGACAACCAACTTGAGGCAAAGTGAATGACTGAGCCTTTATTCAGTTTCACAACAAAAGTCCTAACTGTTACAGTGGCTCTCCTGGCAGGAATTTCAGACACTGGAGTGATCACATACGACCACAGGCCAGCTGTAGGAATGAGTGAAATAACAGCACAGGTAGTCTTACCCAATCCAGGTGAGCACACTGCTGCAAAGATTCTTGCAACTGAGGCACTCACAGAGAAAGTAAACCTCTTGTTTTGAGAGACTGGTTTTCCCTCAGTGACAAGATGCTATTTCTTTTTTTTATAAAAAAATCTAGCTGTGAACATCTCTGCAACAGTATCCAGTGGTTAAAAGAAGATATCAAGAAAATTAAGCATTAACTCCAAATATGTCACCCTGTTTCAAAACACATTGCTTATGAAGCATGTAAATGTATTTTTGAAAGTTGAAGACAAAGAGATGACAGTACCACTACTGTGCAGAAGGATAAGGACTATTTTTGACTTAGCATTTCTTTACACTGAATCCAGAGCAGTCTTTTCAAACCTCATGTTAAAATAAAAATTTAACAATACCAGAAAATTAGATTATTAAATTTGAGCCTTTGTATGTTCTGCCACAAAGCTGTACTCCTCTAGTTTAGGTGTTAGATGGAAATATTGGTCAAGTACATTAGGTCCTTTGCCACAATAAAAAAAAAAGCTCAAAAAAAGCATACATCACTAACATTTAATAATGCACTACCTTTCACCTTGTATGCTGAATACTAAATACTACATCAAAGGAAGAGAATTACAATATAGATCAGGCCACTAAATTAGTCAGGCACGATTTGCCCCTTGTGAAACCATGTTGGCTGTCCCCAATGAGTTTTTATGTGGCTTAGTACAGCTACCAGGAGAATCTGTTCCATGATTTTACCTGGCACAGAGATAAGGCTAACTAGTCTGTAGTTCCCTGGGTTCTCTTTGGTTCCTTTTTTAAAGATAGGGTCCCTTCCTTTAAAGATCCCTTCCAATCCAATGCATTCTACAATTTTATTCTCTGATAAGAGCTCCTAGTTGAATTTACAAAATAGTTACTCAAGAATGAATCCCTAAACATTCACCAATCCAATATTTGCTGTAACAGTGGGTTTTTACAATTAGGATAAAATAAACAAAATATTCAATGTGGTTTTACATCCAAGTTTGTGTAAAAAAAAATCCCTTTTCTAAATTAAGCAATAAAAGGCTAGATAGCTATTTTAAAAACATTTGTCATGCTTCTGTTACTTGAGCTGCAGCATAGTAATGAGAAAATACAATAGTAATTGTTTGTTAACAATATTTCTTGGACAAACCTTAACTAAATGGGCAATGGCTTCAGTTAAATTGTTGCCTAGGGTAGTAATACAGGGTACTTTTTTAAAGACAGCAGTTATAGTTCCTTGCAGATAAATAGAATTATGTAGGTTACAATTATATTTTAGGACAATCTGTTCACAGTACTATGGGATATCATTTCAATATGGAATATATGGAATATGATTTGTTCATCATAGTTGTCATCTACAGGAGCTGGATATCGGGTGGGTTCTTTTTAACAGCAGTAAGTTTAAATACTGCCAACTTGGCAGTGATTTTATTAAGTAGTTATTTAGAAATCAACACTTTCATTGACAGAGATACTCCTCTTCATTCAAAAAAAATCTTCCTCTTTACCACAAACATCAGAAGCTTGTGTATGTGAAATCAAGCAGAAAGTTCTGAAACTGCCAGATGCTTTCCAATTTATTTCTTCGCTCTTTTGTGTTTGATATTCTGAATCTGTTTTTCATATGAAATCAGAAAGAAAAAAGTATTTCTGTGTAGCACCCATCTGGATAAGAAACAGAAGCATTAAATGTTCTGGAAAAACAGAAAAAAAAGGCCTTGAGACATTTAAGCCCTTTTTTCTTGTTAATATATAAACAATATGCACACGCACATATTATTACTCTTGTTTTTCAGTAATGTAGGAAAAAACAATTATATGGTAAGACTAAGGTCTTTTTTTTTTTTTAAATGATTGACAGCACTTTCCTATTTCTTTTCAGCCTGATATATTCTGTGCGTCCTTGCAGAATATTTTTTCTCTTAAATAATTTATCCTAGCCATGTTGTACTACACAGACCTTGTTTGTCCTTTTGTGTTTGTCTATGCCTTCCAGTTGGCTAGTGTAAATAACAGAAAGAACTAGAGCACTTACAGCTCCTCTTTCAGTTATGCAAGTTCATTGAGGCTTCAATGCTTAAACCAATATTTGTTCAAACATCCATCTATGCTTGAATTTTTGTGCAGAAATAAATAGACAGAAATCAAGGTAGCATCCAAAGCAGCTAGGATGTAATTACCTATGCCAGAGAACATTGTTACGTTACAAAGCCTTCTGTTTACCATACAGTATTTTTTATTCCTATTGGAAGACATTACTCACACGACTGAGTTCAAACACTTACTGTTGTCTTAGATTCTATATTTGATTAACTGTCACATTAAGAACAGGTAACACAGGGAAAAATATTTTTTTTTGCATAATCAGGTTAAGATGTTAGACAATCAAATCAAGTTATTCAAAATATGACTTCTGGAATTAATGGGGAAAGCTGGTTGACCTTCAAGGATCATCTACTCCAAGCTCAAAGGCATTGCATCCCTAGAAGGAAGAAGTCACACAAAAAGACCAGGAGACCTATATGGATAAATAAAGAACTCCTGGCAAAAATCAAATAAAAAAGGGGAGCACACAAAGCACGGAA
Source organism: Apaloderma vittatum (assembly GCF_000703405.1). NCBI lineage: Eukaryota > Metazoa > Chordata > Aves > Trogoniformes > Trogonidae > Apaloderma > Apaloderma vittatum. Next base: position 42,318 of record NW_009725557.1, read on the forward strand.
GCAGGGATTGGTAACCTGGGATGATTACAAGGAAATTGCTTGTGTAATCAGGGACCAGGTTAGAAAAGCTAAAGCCCTGACCAAGTCAAATTTGGCCAGTGACATTCGAAATAATAGAAAAGGATTTTACAGAGAAAAAAGTAAAATAAGAGACAATGCGAGGCCTCTCTGGAAGGATACAGATGACCTGGT
>NW_009725558.1:0-10630 GCF_000703405.1 Apaloderma vittatum
CCAACCCCGAACATTCTGTGATTTTGTGATTTTGCAGCATAGCACCAAAAAGGTAGGGAAACATATGAAGTCATTATGAAAAATAAGGGTCCCTTCTATGGCTTTTTTAGGTGTAGAAGTACCTTCATTGGAGATAAGTATTTTGGCAAATTGAATAAAGTTCAAAGATGGGCCATAGAATTGTTGTTATAGTGGGAGGGATAAGGAGAAGGATTAAAATACTGAAACGTGGTTTGTTTGGGAGACAATATGTTAGAATCTAGTAATGCTCAATGTGCATGAACAAAATGGAAAATGGATTACTGATGAAGGAGTGTGAAGGCATGTGGTCAAGAAAATGTTGTTGGGAAAATCTCTAGGACTTTAAGATATATCAGTTAGGAAGTAAAGGAATCAACGGAAACCTCATGTTAATGGACAACGCAGAAAATTTCAAACTAGATTATTTCTCACAGAATAGTTTACACTGCTTTGTACACTCTTGTTGAGGCACGAGAGAGTCTGAGTTGGAAACGATCTAAGTGGTCTATTTCACCTTCTACCGGTGCTTGCAGACTATTTTTATTGTTTTCTTTCTGCAACTCTATTTTCAGGGGACTTGTGCAGACATGCAGTCTGACTGCTTTGTTCATGTTCTCTGTATCAAAGTGATGGTACTTTCTATTTTTAACTTTTTAAGAAGAATTTTACACGGCCAGACCTGACTTGCTTCCCAAGGTACTGTGACTCCTTGGAACCCCGCAAAGAGCAGTCCCCATAGACTGCCTTCTCTAGGTGATCCTGCTCTGGCAGAGGGGTTGGACTAGATGGTCTTTCGAGGTCCCTTTCAACCCCAGACATGGATTCTGTGATTCTGTGATTCTCCTGGCTTATGTGACTTACAGCCTCCCTTCTCCCTTTACCTTTAGAATTTTAGAGTTGAGGGAACATCTGTTTCCCAACACCTACAAGGATTCCAGATCCTAAATTGTACTTGGGCTCCTATTTCTTCTTTAGGTTGAAATTAAGAGAGTTAGGAGCTTGGACAACCTGTTCACAGGCTTCTAAATTTACTAAATAATACAGAAGGTTTCATAGAATTCTGTGGAGTTACTTAAGTGTAATTTAAGTTAATTAGGTGACATATTCCATATTCAGTCTGTGTCTTAATGGCAACAGTATGTTCTTGCCTAAAAAATGCAATGAACTCCATAAATCTAATTTATTGAGAATATTTAACTGAAAGATTATTGATGATCTTAGTTTTTATTTGTCCTTCTACCTGGCATATGGGACAACACAGATGGTTCTACATCATACCATCAATATTTTTGTTAATTCGAATGAATGCTTTAATTTACACATCATTTCTACATCACATTTTGCGCCTGTTGAATTAATACTCGGGCTTATTATTTAATATAATGTGCAACAGAAAGAAGCTGCAATGAGTGGGATGTCTATTCTTTTCCTCTTTCTGATAAAGCCAGTATTGCTGTTAATTTCTTGAGGAAAGGCCCAATTTAAAGAGATCCTTCCCCATTAGAGGCGAGGGAGCTGAGAACCCCTGCTGCAGGATATGTTTGTTGTAGTGCGTGGGAGTTTGTTACCAGATTCTCATCTTAGAGATGAGACCACGATTCAGCTTTTCTGTAGGCTGGAATATATGCTTCTATTTTAGCAGTGATTTAGGAGGAAGTCTTATGTGACAGTGGAAGCATATGGTAAGGCTCTGTCACCCGCTTGAAAGGATCTACAGGGGTGATGCGGAAAACTATTCTGGAATAAAAAGTGCTGAATGTGTCAACAGGTAGATTCAAAGAAGAATCTGCAACAAAACAAGATAGCTTGGGAGGTAGATAGCAATCCTCATGAAGCGGCTGATAAATACTATATTTCCCCAGGGAGGGTGTTCCTTTGTATTTAACGGAGCAGTTCTTGCTCCCCAGGTGAAGGGTCAGGACACTTCAGACATCTGACTTCATTTAAAGTTGTAAGTAATAATTTTCCTTTGCCTACGCTGAACTTACCTGAGTCATTTCTTCTAATAATTTCCAATATTTACTTGTTATTACTTCTTGGCCTTTCAATTGCCAGGTATAACCCAAGCAAAATGGTCTCTCAGTTTTGTTATTTATTCTAGGGTGTTATTAACTTTCCCCAATCATGCATAAACCAGACTCAGTTATGATAAAATTTAGTTGCAGTCTAACAAGGCGTAGCTGGTTCATGGTCTAACATACATTATGTGTCAGAGGGGAAAAATGTAAGTTGTCGCATTTGCTTTAAAATCAGGTTATTAGATAAAATGCATAACAGTTAATCACAGATAAGTTACATGGGCAAACAGCCCCTGCTGTCATACACACTTTACATTTTCAGAGCCAAAGTGTCACTTGTAAACAATTTAAACAGTAAGTCCCATATGCTGAATTCATGAAGTCATTCTCGAATGGAAATTAAATGAAAAACCTCATTAATACCCACTGAGGCAGAGGTACGTATGAGGGACTCCCACTGGTTGATTCACTGTGGCACCTGCCATGGATATGGAAATAAATGAGAGTTATTTTCAAGTATATGGCTAGAGAGTCGGTGAAAGTTAGGACACTCTGCTGTCTCAGGGAATTTATACCATGTGTGTTATGAACTGTTGCGGAAGCTACACGCAGGACTGCTAGCTGGAAGGGATGCTGGGAGTTGACTCTGATAACTCGAAGACTCCCAGTCCTTGGGCTGGAAATCTCATTCACAGGATCCGGAGGAATTTTTTTGCTCTTTGATTCCCATCATTATAATTTATAAAAATCCTTGTCACGTTTCATACTTTGAAGCACAGCGGGACAAAAAGAGATGTTTTGGTGATCTTGCGTATGACAATGCATTTAAGTTAAGGCCTTCCTAATGCTACATGTGATGACCACCTGTCATATATTAATCACAGTATTTTGCTATTAAATCATTTGCAGTTCAGCCTCTTTTTGTGCTCACTTAATTGCATACATCTGAAAACTTATTTCAATGCATTCCTCAGAGAGGTGGCCAAGTGATGCTTACCAACAGTAGGTGAGTCGCCTGTAAAATTCACGTGCATTGATCTAGATTAGACCCTTTGAATAAAGGAGGCAGTGCTATGTATTTTAAAGTAGGTTTTAGCATTTTGCTAATATATCATTTGCAGTTGTTCAGCCTCTTTTTGTGCTCACTTGAGTTTAATTGCATACATCTGAAAACTTATTTCAATGCATTCCTCAGAGAGGTGGCCAAGTGATGCTTACCAACAGTAGGTGAGTCGCCTGTAAAATTCACGTGCATTGATCTAGATTAGACCCTTTGAATAAAGGAGGCAGTGCTATGTATTTTAAAGTAGGTTTTAGCACTCTGCTGGCTTTTTAATTCACTGCTGGATTCACTTAAGGAGTTCTGTGTTCATCTCTAAGAGAGGTAGGTTGCATTTGACTGGGTCGCAATCCTAAATTGTTGTAAATCAGCGTGGCTACTTGTTAACTCCTACAAGGCTTTGTTGTTTTATATTGGTTCTGGATTTGGCTTGTTGACTTCGGTGAAGCCATGATTGGCCTACAAGGAGCAAAGGAATGTTACTTTATGCTCAATATCTTCCTTTACATACATAGAATCCTAGAACAATTCAGGTTGGAAAAGGCCCTTGGGATCATCGAGTCCAACCATTAACCCTACGCTACAAGGTCACCCCTAAACCATATCACCCAACACCCCATCTAAATGACACTTGAACACATCCAGGGATGGCGACTCAACCCCCTTCCTAGGCAGTCTGTTCCAGGGTCTGACCCCTCTTTCTCTTTCCATGAAGAATTTCTTCCTAATGTCCAGCCTAAACCTGCCCTGTTGCAACTTGAAACCATTCCCCCTGGTCCTGTCCCTAATGACCTGTGAGAAGAGACCAGCACCAACCTCTCTACAATGTCCTTTCAAGTAATTGTAGAGCATGATGAGATCCCCCCTCAGCCTCCTCTTCATCAAACTGTTTAGTTTTCCTTCTGATGTTTGTCACACTGGAGAACTCCATTATAAGCAAGTGGCCAACATATGTCCACCCAGTCTGCTGTGCACAAAATGTCACGAGGTGCTAGAAAGAAGCTGCTGGAGTCCCAGCCCTCCCCCATCACTCAGCAGACTAAAATGTAAAACCCTGCTCAGGAAATGAAAAGTAAGAGCTATACCTGATAGCAATAAGGATGAGAGCTAGCCCAGACATGAACAAGTGTTGACATATGTAGCGTGAAGAAAATACACTATTACAAAAGAAGTGTCATATATGGTTTCAGAAAGCAAACAAGCAAACAAAACTAACAGCACAGGATATGAATTTGTTATTGCCTTCGCAGCATTATCGTATGGCTTCCTAAACTAATTTGCTGTTACTTGAGGAAGAGAGAGGGGAAAAAGACTCCTATCCCCAGCATGTCACCTTTCATTAAAATTGTGTTTGTCTGAGATTTTGTTATTTGCAGTTTCTCATCTGTTAAATTAGAAGTTTTAATTCTTCATAGTTTGTCACCTTTTTAATTCTAGTCTGTTGACATATACTTCTCTGCAATGCAGAAAGGGTTGAAAATGAAATTTAAAAGAAAATTAGCTGAGAGAAGGATAATGAAGTGAAGCATTGGTTCTTTGCCTTTTCTCACTAAATGTAAGATGGGTCTCGGAGTCTCAGGAAGATGGATACTCGTGGATGTTTGTGGGTAATGAATCATTTCCGCTTTAGGAAAACCCAGTTTCTTACTTTTTGAAAGTTGAGAGCATCATAGGTTTGGCCTAATCATGTTAAGGAATAGGTCATTCTTTTAAATCTCTGTTTAAATCTATTAATCTGTTAAGACATGCCATGATTAGAAAAGTAGTCTTGATAAATGAGTTTGCATAAGGTAACAGCTTGCAATAGAATTATTCATGTAATACAGACAAAGGAAAATACTATATATCTGCTGAAAATCACACTAGACCAAAAGGAATCCCCTCCACCTTTTCCTTTGGTGTGGGCCATCTGGCTGCAATGTAGCTTCTCATATTCTTCGAACTTTAATAAGCTTGTTGGCAGAATTCAGCAGAATGCTAATTCCTGATAAGAAGGACTCGTCTGTGAAAGTCAGTCTGAAGCTTCCTCCTTTCATCTTTCCATTAAGGCCAGGGGAAGAAAAATAATCCCAGTCAGAAATGGGTTTTAGCTAGCTAAATAACCATATGCATAGATGTGTGAAGTAATTACTGAAAAATGCAACTTTGGGGCATAATAGAAAGCCTGATCTCGCTGTAAATGTAGCATTGCATGTGTGGGGCAAGAATGTGCCTCCTACTCCTAGCTGCATGAAATGCACAGAGGGAAAGATGGAGAAGAGAAAAAAGACTTTTAAACCCAAAGTTTTTGTAATGAGATGAATCATACAGCAAGGAAACGGAAATGTAAGCTGCAGTGCTCTATAGCCCACTGTAGTCCTTGGCACCTTGTCCCTTAACCACGGTGAAGGTGTATTGGATGGAAAATTCTCACAGGAGCCCCATTCTTCACCGACAAGAATAATGAAAGGGAACAAAAAGAAATAAAGGTCTTGTTTAAACTCAGGAATTAAAGCGATTTAAAGAGGTTTTTCTCTGCCTAAACTTGATCTCTCTAAAATTCCGGTGGGAATCTTGCACTAGTTCCACCAAACTGACCAACTCACAGCTTTGATCCGGTGCATAACTCAGCGTGTGGCTCGGGTCTGCCAGTTCTCTGTCCTTTGGATGGCCTGGACACTCACTGGCTCAACAGGAATTTTCCTTGAAGAAGAAAATGAGATACTCTGCAATGAGCTTAATGAAAAGCTCTGTGTAGAACAGAGCACTATAGACTAGATCATTTATATATAATTTTTTTTTTTTGTCCTTAGATTTGACTAGTTTTGAGATGGTGTTAGATTGAGTAGGCCTAAGAAGTGGGTGTAAAAAAGTTATTTCCCATAGCTAACATGGAATTTAATAATGTTAATATATTAATACAGCCAGTTCTATGATGAAATTCATTGTAAAACTGCTTCTGACTTAATTGTTGCTACACTTTTTCTGTCATAATGAAGGATCAGATTACCCCTGTAGAATACATGCTTCTTACAAATACAGAATGGGTCATGCTCACCAGCTGCATTACCAATTACTTACTTACAGCTGTACTCAAAATGCCCAAGAGGTTTTCAAAATGTATAAAATATATGAAAGTGAATGGCCAGATATTTTATATTCCCATATAAAAGAAAAAAGGAGAAAATATTAGTGAAAAAAAATAATCGGAATTCTTTCCAATTCAAAGTTAGAAAACGTGGGAAAAAATGAACCTCCAGTTGGATTTACTTTTCTAGACTGACTGCACATTATCTCTTTTTCTTACACTTTAAAAGCTGATACGCAGTAGTCTGAAGGAAGAAATAGTGTAAATAAAATAAGAAAGACATTACTGGTTTTGATGGGATTTGCTTTACAAACAAGATTCAAAATGTTCATTCAGTATCTCGTAATCAAGGGAAAGTGATATTTGCATTTCCCATATGGTGGCCTGAATCCCTTTTTTACTCTCTTAGTAAACAAGTAGAGTGGCAATATACACTCTGCTGATAAATTTCATCATCTTGATGTTTTCCATGGTGTTTAAATAAAATCAGAGTTTCAATGTGTGTAGTTGCTTAAATGTGTGGAATATATAATACATTTTAATTTTATTATGACTGTGGTTATGCCAGAGTGCTGATGAGATTAAGCAAGAAGCTTATCCTATGAGTCTTGTATTTGTTTACTTATTTAGATTTAAAATAGTAAATGATGCTTATCCGGGACCTTAAGCACCAGAACACATCATTAATATTACAGTAAAATCTCTGCAGTATTAAACTAATCACTCAGTCTGACAGACTCCTACACAGATTCATTCTCATTCTTTCCTTGTGGGAATGAGAACACCCTCAACCCTGCCCCAAAACATTATCTAGCAAAACTTTGAAGTCACCCAAAATAGAGGTAATTCAAAATGTGGGAAGGAAGTACCACAGGTGGTCACGTGCATCCTGAAGCTTAATATATATTTTGGGTCAATTTATTGATTGGATTTCATTATACGACTCAGTCAAAAGGCAAGGGTGAGTAATTTTGGGGGTGTTAAATCTCAGCTCTTAGTTATGTACGTGTCACTTCTTGATTTTCTGAAAAGGCAGGAAAACGCAGTTGGAGATTAACAGAATTTCATACACAAATCCGTCAAATCCTTGCAGGACTTGTTCGCATGAAAAGAAAATAAAAGAACACTTATATTTATTTTAGTGAGATAGATAGGGACTTTCCCTCTTTATTAATAACAGTTTGGCATGGAAGCTCAGTCTGGATTTTGTTGTTTGTTTTAACTATCAAGCTGTACGGGGGAAGCACAGATAGTTGCGGCGGGCTGAAAGGCACAAACTCAGCTCTTAAGAGAAGCTAAGACCAAGTTTATTAGCAAAAGCACTATTTTATGGGTTACAAACAGGAGATCAGACTATGCAGCCAGGATTGTTATTAGCTTATGTACTCCTTCAATCACTCTCTTATCACACAGGGAGAACAGACTTTCCCAGGTCTGTTTTGATCATACCCCCCCTTTTACTCCCATGCACATCTTGTGTACAAGAAGCGTCTTGTCTGTCCATTCTCGCGAGCAAACTCCCAACTCACAGTGCCTTTTTGTTATTAGCAAGCAAGAGTTATGTACTTGTTTAGAAAAAAGCTCGAGGATGAAAGTCTTGATTTTTGCAATGCAGTGCTGCTGGCACTAGCTGTAAAACGTAGGGTATCCGCGGATAGCCTCGCATCTGTTGATTCCTCATTAGCGTCTGCCTGAATGACGTTTATTGCTTTGATATGAATCCGTCCGTTTAGTTGAAATTATGTCAGTCGTTGCTGCAACAAAGAAAATTGTATCATGAGGATACGCAGTTGCTATCATTTTTTTTTTAATTTGGTACCCTAACAAAGACTGCTAAAATAAAGATAGTGCTTGTGTACCGCTTTGCACAGCCAAACCACTCTAACCATGACGAGTCTTGTTGATTTTCACAGGAGAACTTTTCTTCCACGCTTACACCGATTTCCAGTTAATTACCTGAATCAGAGATTACAAAAACAGGGAAATCTGTAAAAACTAGGACAGAACCATGATTAGATTTCAGCTGTGTTCCCTTAAGCTTGCCGTCAGTCGCATTGCCCTGCGGGAACAATTTGAAGAGCTGCAAACATGAGGAAGACAGGACAGAACATTGACTGCAGAGAAGCAGGGTATTCATTAGGGACTTCGTTCAGGTCAGGAGGGAAGCAGGGTAAGTTTTTAGTATAATCACATGAAAGAGGATGGGGAAAAATCCAGAAGGAAACCATGCTCTTCTGAGTTTTCCTAGCCACGTCCCATCGCTTTTGACCCACACAAGGAGGAAGAAGGTCACGGGAACCACAGGGTGGTGCTGATATTTCATTCCTGATACTTGCTGGATCTGATTCTGCACTGGCTAAGCCAGAGCTGTTTTATTAATCATAACATCCCTAATTTCCTTTCCTGCTGATAGCTGCATGGCGATTTGGCTGCTGTCACTCCGCAGTAATAAAATGTCATTGCAGGTGGTACAAAATGTGGCAAAGTTAAACAGTTGGGAACAAACGGTGTTCTCAGCTACAGCAGTTTGATGGCGTGGATTAATTTGTGAGGAGATACCTCCGTTGTCTCAGGAAGGTTTCCTTTTGCTTATATTCAAAGGATATCGCATAAATGATCTGTTAATTTTAACCAGCTTGGCCTTTCTGTGTAGGGTATGTATTTGTTTCATGCTCGGCTTATTTCTTGCTGACGGGCTCTTCTTGGATCACTGAAACCCTCTTCAAAGGAGACGAAAGCGACCCTGTCTGCTGAGGCAGCCTGAGCCAGCTGCACCCCAAGAATGGGTGGGAGAACACACTTTGCATTCCCACCCCTTCCCTACCTTATGCAAGTGAAGGGAGCACAGAAGGAGCTTTACAGCTACTTCTCAAATTATCTCCTCGTGTGCCAGAGCCCGTATCTGCACCAAGTCCAACAGCTCCTTTCCGTGCTTGGAGGGTAATTTCAGTTGACAGATGAATTCAAGGCAACCGCAATCTGCTTGTGGAAAACTGGAGCCCAGAAAGAAAGAAAGGAGGGGAAAAAAAAAAAAGGGAAAAGAGGGGAAAATAAATAAATAAATAAAATCAATGTGTTGTGAGGTTGAAAAACAACAGTTATGATCCTAATATTAATTCTCTCATCTCAAGTGATTTCCTGAGGTACTTAATTTCTGAAGGAGTCATTCATATGGCAAGCAATGTTTTAGGGGGGAAATTCACTGCACTACTTCTGTCATAGTCACCACAGCCCAGAACTATTTCAAGTGAATTTCAAGTGCTGGTTCATCATGGTAGCTGTGGGAATAATATACCAGGGGACTCCATTTCCTCAGCAATATTGCTCGGTATCTTCTGAGCAGAGAGAACGCGCTTCTAATGGTGCCGCAGCAGCCTCCTGGGCCGTTTTATGGAGCCCTTGCACTCAATCTGTGCTCAGAAAAATATTGCTCTCTCACAAAGAAATAAAATCAGGAAAAACCTTGTAGTGAGACAATATATCTTTTTTTTTTTTTTCCAATCTTCTATGCAGATCAATAGAAACGGTTCAAGTTGATTGAATGTTGTAATTCTTTGCCCAGTTCAGATCAAAACCGTAAAAACTAATGCACCGCGCGTCACCCAATCTTGCTTTAAATGTCAAACTTTTTTCTCTTGTAATGCATTAATTATTCACGCAGTCTGGTTGGAGGGTAGGAACCATCATTTACATTCCCCTTTGCAAAATATGTGAGAGCCCGTTAGATAAATTCATTCCCGATAACTTTTTTTGATGTTTCATTTTGCTGGCAGCAGAGCTTGGTAGTTCACTTTCTATATGCTTATGTCAGAGCTTATAGCCTCCTTAGGAAATATATTCTGCCCGGTAGCTGGGGTCTGCATTATTGGAGGAGCACAACTGCATCTTCTGCACAGCCCAGTAAATACAGAACCTTGTCATTAAAATATTAGTGAGAAAAAAAAATAAACCAGCAAACTGACAGGAGACATAGGCATACTTGAGAAGTGTCTTGCTTCCTCAGAAAAGATTCTGTTAAAAATCTTAGTTAAAAGCCGCTATTTAAAAGCTTTCAGGAAGAAATGTGCCTTGTGTGGCCCCCCTGTAGCCTGACGAAGCATTCGCCAGAGCGATTTGTAGCTCAGGGATGCACAAGCACCACGGTGGATGTTAATTGCCATCTTGGCAAAGTCCCTTCCTCTTCTGTATTTTTATTTTTCAGGGTGAACATTTTATGGGCAATGAACCACAGGAAATATCTGCTGCTGATTATAATGAAAATACTGAAATCTCCTAAATTATGGCATCAGGCAGGAGCAGGCTGATGTAATTACTATGTTAATGATCAAGTAATGTTTAAGTACTCCTCTGTGATTTTCCAGTACTTTTTTAGTACCCATCTCTAATGTCCTGCAGAGGGTTTAAGAGCTGGTGCCATTCTCCTGCTGGGTTCTCACACAGAGCATTCGATAGCTGCCGCTGGCC
>NW_009725558.1:10668-24376 GCF_000703405.1 Apaloderma vittatum
TCTTCTCACGCGCCGCGTCGAGGAGTTGCCCATAATCACCTCCAAGAGCACTTTAGGTCCTGCTGTAGTGGTCTAAGGAGGCACCAGCGCTGTGATTAGGGGAGGGGTTTAATAGGAGACTGGAGGTCTCTTACTACTCCCTTCTCCAAGTCCTTTTAAACTGAACGCAGAACTAGGAGACGAAAGGTGAGGAACCAGCAAGGACACTTTTGCAGTGGGAATGCTGCTGGACTTTTACTCTGCTGCGTGCTGTTCTGGACACATCCCTTGCAAACTAGCAGCCAGTAATTTTTGACATAGGGTATCAATCTGTCTAGATACTTTTTTAGGGGAGAAGGAAATAGAATGCAACTGTGGTTTGAGTGTGACAGCTGATTCCCCGCCACACCTGCCATAGAGCTGCCTTAGCACCAACTGCCCTTCGCTTAGCTGACAACTTTGAGCTGGAGGCTCATAATTATTTACTGGGAAAGAAAATGTTTTTCTTCCAACTTTTTTATTCCAAGGCATTGCTGACAATGGGAAGCTTCAGATTTTGTTTCTTGCTTCTGTTTAACTTTTTTTTTCCTACTTTTGAGTTTTTATTTAATGAAGGCTTCACCAGGTCTAGTGATTCAGTAATAGGACTGCAAATCTCAAGAGTGAATCTACAATTAGATCACTGGTTAAAGAAATTTTCTTCTAAATCAATGCTATAAAGACCTGATATTATTAGAAGAATTATTTTAGTGGGGTTTTTTTAGTGCTGATGACCAATGATGGATCCAGAACCTTTGTTCTAAGGTCACCAAGGCTGTTGGACCACAGTGAGGGTGAATAAGAACCTTCTGCACTGGTCGTAACTTCTGTTACTGTTGGTCACTACCAACACTTTTGCATTAGCTCCCCGACACAGAAAATGACCCCTATTTCCACTGCGCTATTATTTGACTGGAAAAATTAACCATGAAATTTCCTCAGGTGATATTTAATCCTTTGGGTGTTTCGTTGTGTTGTGACTATTGTACCTGGGGAAACTGCATGAGCCAGAAATCTCGTGCGTGGAGCTGAGAGTGGTGCCGGTCACGCGAGGGCAGGGCTTGCCACCAAGGTGGCCGTCCAGGGCTCCTCTCCCTGCTTCCTACACAAATGTCCCCCAAACAAGTCCTGTTTCTCAACCTGTGACTGCTGTGACATATCATTGCTTTTCTGTTTAGAGGGAGCAACCCCCCAGCCCTACGAATGAACCCTGCTCCTTGGCAGAAACACGGGACAAAATAGCCATCCTACTACAGCAGAAAAAACCAGGCAGGTGCAGAAAGGGAGCATGGAGCAAAGGGAATCAAGGAGAGAGTTCGTGAAGGAGGAAACAGTCTCAGAGTTTTCACACTTTAGTTGTTACTTACAGAAAGCTGACAGCATGACGAGAGATCTTAGGCAGCAAGCCAGCAGCCCATCCCTAGGCTGAACAGTCTAGGGAGGTTTATGGCTAATTCACATGAGCTGGAAGTACTCTTTGCAAGCTGCCCTGCAACTTTTTTGCCCTTCTTCCTTGCCTGCAATTCTTCTGCCCCTATTTGGTGCAACCGCAGTGTGTACTGACCTCGGTGGTACCCGGGTACAAAACCTGAGCCCTGAACCAGGGGACTCAGGCCTCCTCCCCATGAGGAATAAGAAACAGAAGGCAGAGAGGAAAACAAAGCGACAGGGTTACGGTGTGAGCCAGAAAGATCAATAACATCAACGCCAATGTGCAAAAGAAAGAAAGCATCAGTAATAATAATATGTAGGCTTGGAGTTTGAGAGCGGAAGGAGGTTACCTGAGCAGTTTAGGCTTAGTGGGAAAAGAATCTAACAAGCTTTCTTAATGCCTTGCATCTGTGAAAGACTGAGAACCTGGCCTTCGAATAGTTCAGCAGAGGTAGTTATTATATGCCTGAGCCATAGGGCAGAGAATTTGTTCTGAGGCTGGGAACTGCCACTCAGAGTTCTGCTGCTGCTGTTCAAGGTCAGCCGGTGAGCAGCTCTGTCACATCCCGCTTGCTTCATAGGACAAAGTTGCTGGAAATGTACCCGGCTCTTGTCATCCAAATGCCTGGTTATGGCTCTGCCTCCTTTTATCCAAATTCCTTCTGTGTCTTCAACCAGCCAGGATTTTGCGAGACGTTTGACATGCTGCGGTACCCACCAACGGTACCTTCTCTGTTCTCTTCACGTGTGCCAGGCTTACAGGAGCTCGGCAGGGGTTTCTGAGGAGCGATAGGCACTGCTTATCTGTTCTCCAGGGGCTCTTGGAAGAACACGATGGACGAACAAGTATCTCCAAAAAACAGGTGACTAAAACGCCGGACCACGACCAAGGTACTTATGGTATTTTCTAAAAGACAAGTAGAAGTAGATTGAGGACAAATATTTGAAGATTCATTTAGTAAATGACAAGCTGAATTAGTTTTGCTGCAGATCATGATAAGTATTTCTCTAATAACAGACAACTACGTGGCCAACTACTTTTAGTATTAATAGATGCTTTCCCCATAAATGCCAATTCAGCAGTAGGGTTCTTAACTGTCTGTTTGTGAATGTGCATCACTAATTCTGATCTTAGTCAGTAATCGCAGCCGGAGCATAGACATATGCATTTTGCACACATGGAAATTCTTGAATCTTCTCTCTCTCTTTTACAGGAAACAGTTTCAATTCTTTACATTAAGCAGATTTTGTAAGGATTTGTTCAGTATTGAAGGGAAATCTATTGTAAGCACTAATCTGAAACCAGAATTTTGCATTTTAACAACACTACAGGAGGTCCATAAGCATATTTCAAATGATATTTTAATAACCAATGCTTAAATACTTTTAAAGCAACACTGTAATTAGATGTGTCTCTTTGAACCTTTCAGTTAAATAATTGCATACTAATGTAAAGAAAAACAGCTTTTCACTAAAGAGTTTTGCATTCCTCAGCTGAGATTAATGCACTTAATAAGCAGTTGTTATTCAAATAAATATTCAATAATGAATCATTACAGCTAAATTAAACTCTTAGGGCCGAGTGCTGCAGCTTGTACTCCTGCAAGTGGGCAAAATTCCCCTTGACTCAATGGGAGCTTTGACTGTGTACGGATTGCAAGGCTTGTCTTAAAACTAGCTTAAAAAAACAGTAAGGAACATGATGAAACTAACTGAATTTGAAAACAGACAGTTCATTTCTTACCTATTGCTTTTGCCTTAAGCCATGTACTTGCATTGCATCTGCATAGGTTTCTTGTGCAATTCATCATCTTCACAACAGCTAAAAAGGGGCACCTACTTCTAACTTAATGATATTCCAAAGCATGGTATTTAGATGCCTATTTAACATAAATACTTCTAAAAATCTCCACAGGAACTAGGATACCTCTGAAGATCTTGCTCACTATTCTTTCTTTTTTTTTTTTTTTTAAGCCCCTCTAATGTGATCTTGTTCTTGAATAAAGGTACCGTTCTGGTCTACACAATGACTTTTAAATCACTTCTGAATTGGAAAAATATCTGTTAAAACCAATGAAATATTGAGCTCAGTTTACTGGAAAGAGAATTTCATAAAATTTGTCCTCCTAGAGGACACCAGATCAATTCCTCAAATACCTAGTTTTCTTTGTTTGAAAGAAGAAAAATTGGCACCTTTCTTTTTTTGGGTGAACCAAAAATCTTAAAATGGATGGTCGTCAGTTGATACAACTTAATTTCTAGCCTGTATGTAGGTGCTCTCGTGGGTAAGTGTTTTCATTCAAAATGCAAAGTTGTTCTGACAAAACCCAGCAAATATTGTTCAAAACACATTGGTTTTTAGTTCTGACAAACTTTTAAAAATATAGACAGGTGTCCAAACTAGCTGCAAGCCCTTCCACTGAAATTTAACTACTGAATTTTAACATAGCTGAGAAACTTCTAATGACTGGGCAAATACATAGCAGTGCCTGTGTGGCATTCCGCTTAACAAACATCTCTACCAAAGGACTTCGCTGGCCAGATGTGGTATCATTTTATTTAGTGCTTGTGTTACTTCTTTGTTCTGTGGAATCTCTGTTACACTTTCCCAAATACAGGAGTTTTAGTTTTTGTTCTTGTGTATCCTTTCTGAGTCATTAAGATGGTGTTTAGACATCCTCTGTATTACTGGTTAGCAAGCATTAACTCTTCAGCTTTAAAGCACAAATATTGTAGTTTCTGCTAAAGTTGAAGCGACAGGAATAGGCATAGATTTATTATCCTTGTGAGACTTGAAGCTAATAATTTGAATTTGAAAAAAGTACTTTGTCCCTTTTAAAGTTTAATACTTGTAGTTAAGAGCAATTTGGTATCGCAATAGCCCTTGAAATGTTCAAATGCTTTTGAGACTTGGTCCCCGAATTACCACTTTAAAAAACGAATTACTCTTCTTTTTTTCTTCAAATAATGTTGTTTGGGAGTTCAGGCTGCACAATCCACAAATGCCTCGGTGTGGATCCCAAGTGGAGTTTGTGCCTGTTATTTAAATTAGTGGTTTTGAGGTTGTTATGTAGAGTGGCATTTGAGCTCTCAGCCTAGAGCTCTACAAGGTGAATGACTTGCACAAGGACTTCATGGCGTTCTTTTCAATTTACCTTCAATCTCCCTCAAGCCCTAAAAAAAAAATCAGTTTCGCTATAACAAGAGTTTAGCCTTTAACATGCAAAGCTCACAAGCCTTTAGTCTTCAAAAGGCCAATTTAACAGGAACAAGGAGAAAACCCACAACAGAAACTTGTTGTGTTAAGCCTGCAGGTGCACTGCAAAGTTCGGGGAAATTCATTATTGTCTTTAGGACCCACACTGGAAGTTTGCACCTAAAAGAAGGAAAGGTTAGAGGTTGTTTGGCATCAATGTGTGTATTTATATATGAGATCGAGTTGTGTTATGATGCCCTAAGTTCTGGGAATGCCTGATGAGAGTGGTTTGTCTCTCTAACCAGGAAAAGAGTTGGAGGTTGCTTTTGGAGAAGAAAGGGGCTGACCACACAGAGTGGTTGCACAAAGGAGCATGCTGTAAATCCTCTTTTGAGATTTTGATTGGCTTCACTTAGCGAAGTTTTGGGAAATACCTGGCCTGCGATCTCTAGTAAAGTTGTTAACAGGGGTTTCCTTAATATGTGACATTAATGGATGTCAATGCACTTCCTGAAGAAAAGAGTTTGCGTGCCCTCTGTTACACAGCAATGGGGAAACTGAGGCCCCAGAGCTGTAGCGTGCCCGAGGTGACATAGCACATAAGGTCTACTCATCCAGTGCTTTCCTTGTCAGTCACCCTGTCTTAGTCAAATCCGCTGCTTGTTGTAAGCATTACTTCTTCTTTGGCAAGGATGGTACGCTGATGCTTCTTAAAAAAGGTGCTCTGTCAGTGTGCTATAGTACACTAAATCCAGGCTTAAAAGCAACAGCTAGTCCTAAAGTAATAGTAGTAGGTAAAGATGCTAGTTGCCTCTAGTCATCTGGTCAAAACTCAAAAGCTAATATTTTTGCAATGAATTTGTTAACTTTATTCAGAGATAACCCAAAAACTCCCGAGACATTGTAATTTAACTGTTCAAATGTAATATGTATCTGCCTTTAGATAACAGCCGTAGGGCTTGCTGGAGCACAACAGCGGGAGTAATAGTTCAGCTCTGGTTATGCAGTTAAATTGCAAACTGGATTCAGTTGAATCTGTCTCAATATCATGTAAGGTTTAAAACAGTTTGAAGGAATGACTAATTAAAGTCACAGAGATATAATTAAGAAAGTACACCATTGATTCACCAAAGCCAGCGGTGGCAAAACATGCTACTGCCTTTAACTAGTGAAAAGAATTGCTCTGTGGCTTTAGGGGAAATGGTAGACCTAATTTCTCTGTGTTCTACTAGTGCAGCTGATACATATCTCATGAGATTTTGTGGGTTAAGCTGAAGAACATCACAAGGATAGTAAGGAAGGTAAGCTTCTAGCTAATGGGAAGCTGATGATAAGTCATAAAAAGCAGGAATAATGAGGTTCCTGAGAAGTAATTAGTGGAAGGGTTGACCTTGCATTAGATATCAGTCAATATTTTCATTAATTATGCGACAGAAAATGAGAAGATGCTATTGAAATTACTAATGATATGAAGCTGGAAATCTTCAACACAGGAAATAAACATCAGGAGGATAAGGAAGACACTTGGGAAGTCTTCTATTATAAGAAGCTTTCTCTTCCATCCTAGAGTAAGTTTAGCAAAATGATCACTCGGGGTTGCTCTGAGTGGTGTTGCGTTTGAGATTCATTGCAACAAGTTTTCAGAACCGTAAATTCATAAAAGGTCTTTGGTTCTAGTATTTCGAAGCGCTAGCTCATTCTAAAAGGTCACAGTTGTAATGATCTGTGTGGATCTATCAGTACATGCTTCCTAGGAACCACGTGCAGCACGACTAGCACCCTACGGCAGGGAGGGAGCTGGAGCAGCTGAAGGGCACCTTACAGATCGCTTGGCTAAGCAGCGCTGCTTTGGCTAGTTAGGCTTGGGGTGTTTACAGGCATGTTACACGTCTAAGATACTACTAATCCAGCCTTCTTCTCTGGGACTCTTCTCCCCTTCTTTCTTCTCAGCATGACATTCCTTTGTTTAACCCTCCCTCCTCCAACAGAAAAACTTCCCAACATTAGACACAGGACAAGCTCAAAATGAGATAAAACCAAAAGGGAGATATAGAACAATGCAGTCGCCTCTTAAATACCTCAATGGCAGAGGCACTGGTTGGTCCTGGCTCTGGCCAGAGGCCTTGCTCCTACCTGGGGGTGGGGGAGGCTCTCGAATCTTCACACAAGTCTACATCTTCTTTTTAAAAAAAAAGCCCACCAGACTAAGCCACGACACCTCGTTGGGTCCAGGTCTGGCTGATGAATTTCTGGGGGAAATCTCCAGCTGCAAATGTGCAACCTCTTACAGTTCTCTAATGGCTGCACCAGCAGGCAAAATAATACAGGCTGTGTAATAATTATCTAATAAATGTAATTAGGAATTATTATTGTACTATCAAAATTAAACCATTGTTACAGGTTGTATGATAAACCTGATGTGATCAACTGTCATATTCTGTCACATTCACCCACACATACCAGGGCTGAGTGTGATCCGTGCAAAGTCATGGAGACAAATGCCTGGAGAAATATTAGGGTAGAATTAAAAACTCACCTTAATGAATTATTAGATGTTTGTGTGTCGGTCAGAGTTTGAGCTTAAGGCCAGAGTTCATTAAAGTATTGTTAAACTGCTGCAGGAAAAGAGCAGAAAAGCGCAGCTACTTCAAGATTCCCACTCAGATCAATGCTTTGAAAATATTCTGCACTATTCCTGGCAAGTTTTAAGTTATGACATCAGCCATGTGTAATACATTGAAAGGTTGGTAAGGGAACTAATAAAAGCCAGTTATTGATCGGGCATGTGCATTGTAATGAGAATCTGCAATAATTTGAGCAGCAATAATAGTTTCTAAGAGAATTGTCACATACATAATGCCAGTGATTTCTAGTATTTTCTGCTGCCTGTGGGAGGATGGACATATATTACTGGAATCTGCTGCACAGGGATTCACAAGAAAGGCAGTTCATAGTCCCAAATCAATTCTTTTCTGTCTTTTTAGGATCAAGACTAAATGTGATTAAACTTAAGAGTAGCTACAAGTGTATGCTACTCCTACTCTTAAAAAAAAGATAATTGCAAAAGCTCTTTAATATTACTTGTCCATGGTTTTATTCTTTCTCCCTTACATTCCCCTTCAAATTTCATTCTTTTCTCTTATGTTTAACCTGTGTTAAAAGTGTTATTGAGTTCATGAAATTTAAGAGTACCTTCTGAAAGAGAAACAGGTGTGCCTTACTTTACTCAGGAGCTGAGTAGAGCTACACTGATTTATGGATTAATGTCTGCTCTCACAGTGGGACAATTCCTGAGCAAACTAGCTTAAACCAATGATCTTTTTACACTGGGATAATAAAACAGGGCTTGGGTTCAACAGTTACTAATAGCCAGACTGCAAATGAAATGGGGAGAGCCACGTGAACTTGGTCAAAAGCGCACAAGTGACAGTCTCTTACATTAAATGCAGATCACAGCTACCCCTCTTCAACAAAGAAATCCACCATCCGCTGTTGTAGGTCCTGTTTCTTTCATGAGTTGTCTCTTGAATAGATTTAGATTTCCCTGCAACCCTGTAAGCCTTCAAATGATGAAGCAGTAAAGCAAAAATAGATGAGTTGTAAACTTCACTATTAGAGTGACTATGCTTGCACAGGAGGCACTGATCAAAACCCCGTATCTGAAATGAAGCTAGCATATTAAATTAATGATCCAGCTACCGTACAGCAGTAGCAATGTATTTCAGTTGTGGCATTTTTGATTGGCTGAATAAAATAGCTTATTTACTTGTAAATACTTTAATAGAAGCAAAACCATCCTAAATGACTCATATAATGATCTTCCTTAAGAAATGATGGGATAGTCACTTCTGAATCTATTAATGGAGAAAAATTGATACAAGTATGACAAGAATGGGTACATTTACCAGTGAGATGGCAGAAAAATATTCCAATGAAAGAACTAATATTCATAATAATGTTAATTTTCTGCTTCTTTCAGGAAATATTCCTGAAATCTATTATTTGTGGTGTCTTTCCTATTATGGATGTTTTTGTGGCTGATGCTTAGACAAATTCTTTAACCTAACCTCCCGTTGTGACCATATGAAGCATCGTTCCAAACTGCCGTCCTAACCTGATTTTTTAATTTCCTCATGTATTACATTCACTTGTTTATTGTACATTTAGTAATGCCTAATTGCATGTTATTTCTGTATGGTATTTCTCTGGCCAAGCTGTATCTTGCCAAGTAGAAATCATGCTTTAACATCTCTGCTAAAAAAATTATGTTGAATTATGCATACATGCGTACTTACACACATGAGGAATCCTGCAAATGCCCCTGGGATATAGCTCGGGTGCTTTGAGGTTTCTGTGTGTACATTAGGAGACCCTTGGAAATTATTTCCATTCTTTGACAAGCACCAGGAGATGGAGCTCCAGACCGAGCAGTGTAATTTCTTGGTGTTGAGCAATGGAACGTGTTATTTCTGCACGGTTAAATGCTTCTTTCTTTTCAGCTCATCATTTACAGGATTTCTTTGAATCGGCTCTGTACTTATGGGAATTAAAGGCTTCGTCTTTGAAGCACTGTGTTAACCCTGGGGAACAATTGCTAAATGTTTTTCTTCATGGATCTACAGCCTAAAGTTAAAAAAAATAATAAAAATCTCGTTAAGGAGAAATCAGAATAGATGTTGATTTATAGGTTTTTTTGGATAATTCTGGCAGTATATGTCAACAATAAATCTAACATCTTCACACAGTTTTAATCCAAGTATATGGAAACGCTGAAAAAAGTCAAATTCCTTGGAAAATACCTGTGAAGCTACCCTGTCAGGTACATCCCTACTAACTCCCTTTAGAAAGGAAACACAAAACTCTTTACATAAAAGCACAGTAGTTAGAAAGCAGTGAAGGAAATAACAAAACAGGTCTCTGTGATACAGTCTCAATTTTCCTTCACTGCAGTTTTAGAAATGCCACATTTGGGGGATTATAATAATTTCAGTTCATATTTAATCACTTGGTTGAAAAAAAGCCATAGGTTTTTCCTACTGAGCCATCTGAGGACTAGCCAGCTAAGGAATTTTAAGCAGACAACTGCTCTCCTACTTGCCCTGAGAACCTCATTCTCATAAATTCCTTCAAAAGTGAACCCTCCACAAAATGAAAATGGTTGAGTTCTGGTTCAGCCTCCCACCTCATGAAAAGCCCGATACAGTGATTAACCTTGTTTTTAACTGGTATTTAAGCTAAAAGTGTGTACGCACATGCTTTGATCTCTAATCAGGTTTTTGATACCAGTCAGGGAGATTGTGTTAGTTTAAACTGATTTTTTTTTTAAATTTTGTGCAACATAAGAGTAGAACATGCAGTAAAAAACCCCGCTCTTGTATTTATGCTAGTGTGATTCAAAACTGTGGTATTAGTTCTGGCAAAAATTTACTACAGGAGAGCTTTCTCCTAGTCAAATGTTTGACATGGGAAATATGTGAAAGACCAATTATGTGCTGTTCAGAAATACCTCTTGACATTTTTAGAGTGCAATGTGAGATGGGTTCACCTACTTAATCATGACTTTTTCAAATAGGGTGCTCCAACTCAGTGGGAGTCACTGCACTTGCTGTGGTAAGGAAAGAGAATGTAAGATTTTTTTATGATGGGAGAAGGGAAAAGAACATGGTTTCGGGATTAAACAGTTATCAGTTTTTACATCAATTACCCTTATGCAAGTTTTTCCACTGGTAGCAAGATATTAAGATATTTACAGCCAACATCTATCATACTGAATGGATTGTATAGAAGGAAGAAAGAAAAATGAGAACACATTCAACATAGAGACTGCAGCACTTTTATTAACAGTCTGAAATAGGATGGCTATTAAGTAATTTACCTCAGACTGTCCTGACAAAGATTATAGCGTGAAGGCCTGCCATAAGCTTAATATTTCTTTTTCATACTTTTTAAATTGGACTTGCCAGTACCCAGTTATGAAACTGGGCTCAAGAAATGCCCCAAACAATCACAAAATCTTACTTTAAATGTGCGGAGAGATTCCCAAACTTTGTTCAGTTGTGGGTGAGTGGTCAAAGAAAGATGACTACTCTCAGTCCTGGCTATTAAGGGGTGGTCAAATAGCTAAAATGTTGCCATAATTAGACTACTTCAGATCCGTTAGGCAGTCATGAACAGAAGAAGCCTCTTCTGGTCTGCAGAGCTGTAAATGCTCCGTATGTGAGACAAATCTCTGTATCGAAATACAGTTAACAATGCAAAGTGATGAGAATTCCTGTTTCAGTGTGATAACAGGATCACAGAAAGTGCTCTTGTTGCTTCTAGAGAAGGGGTTGAATATTTATAAAATATGCCTGGTAGCGGCTTCTATAATTAGCACTGAAAAATAGTTAGCATTGTAACTCTCTTGTTTCCAATCGCTCGTAACTTTGTGAAACATCTCCCTTTTGTGCTACGATTGTCACCCTGGATTTGTGTCAATGCCAACATTTTAAAGTACGAAGAAAAACTCTTCCAAGACTTCCTTCTCGAGAAGAACAGGCTGAGAAGACACGCGTACACGTGTGACTGCTCCATGCCGTTCTACGTGGTTTGAATGCTACAATTTGCAAAGGACTGAAGCATGCCAAGGCCCAGGAGTTTGTTCTAGGAGAAACTGTTACTGATTTGTTAAAGAACAGAAAGAATAGCATGTACTGAATGAGCATATGCTCAGGGAGTCCATACCGGGGTTTTCCTTTCCCCGCATTCTCCGCAAGAAGGTTTGTTGGCTAAGGAAGCACAGACCAAGATTAGAGTTAGAAAGATCTGTCTCCAAGCTCTCAGCTTCCTCTTCTAACCAACGGTTGTCTTAGTTGCTTATGTCTTGTTAGCAGGACACATTGAAAAAAAATTTAAAAAAAAGGCAAAGTTTTCATATCTGTAAAATACAGTGCTGCTACACATACTTAAGCATTGTCCCAAGTTACAGTGAAAGGAAAGGAAGAGGTTTTTATGTGACCATGGTTTTAATAAATTCCTGTGAAGTGTAGATCTTTTGACATGTCTGCAGCCGTGAGTATGTTTGTTAAGCATGCAATTTTTAAAGGGCGAGTAGGATTCTTTACATTTCTTGTAATGACAATCTGTTAGTCTGCTGCCCTCACAGTTAAGCCTTTTGTGGAATATAGCAGATGAAAAAAATTCCCTAAATTTTTGAGTCTAAAGATACAGTTTAACCACAATGAAAGGAGAAGGTTCTGCTTAGCAAGATGACAGAATGCACCATGTTCCTTCTTTTTTTTTACTGTTGTAAACACTAAAAAGATTTTATTTTACCTAGGCACATATCCACTTTCTTGTGAAAGTGCACAAAAAGAATGCGCAGTGCTCTGCTCCTTCCGCGTTCAGTCATGTCTTTGTCCTTTACAGGCTCAGCAAAGGTTAAGGCCACAGTTTCATGGACAGTTTAGGAGATCCGCTAAGGTTTTTCTGCTCTGCTTCCCATTCCTCTTCCCCTCCAGCACCTGTGCCAGCAAAACCCACGAAATACTCTAGCTGAGAAAAAAAAAAAAAGCAGATAAATTTTAATATGGGCCACTCTCCCCAGTGTGGTCTGATGCTTTTAATGCCTTTGGCTCTGCTGATCTGTACCTTGTTGCTCTTTCTGAGTCCAGTTTCTCTCCAATGTATTAACTCCCATCAGAAGCGGAGGAGAGCAGCAGTGTAACTCCAAAACCATTGACTTCTGTCTTGTGGATCAGTACATGAAAATGTATCAAGGAGCCAGAGGTGTCTACAGGTGCCCTGTTACACTGGGAGCCATACAAATAGAAAACAAGCACATGTATAAAGGAGTCATAATCTTGGCTAGTTGTAAGGCACAACTAGCAGAAAAAAACATCTTGACTGGCAAATACCTTTACCTTCGTTTTTCACAGAGAAGCTCTGCATGTATTGACCACAAATGGCAAATCTGTCAGTACTTTGTGTGCTCAGGAATAGGAATGTAAAGCTTCGCTAGCTCAAGGACACTTAATATTTAAGACCTAGTTTCCGTTTTCAAACTTCTTTTAGGCAGCTTGGTGTCAAAAAGTGACCAGATGCATAAATATGTGGCGATTTAGAAAAGATGTTTTAAAAAGCTCCACAGCAGATCAAGTGCTGACCTTCAGTGGAAGCAGACAAGTCAATCACTTTCTTACAAGTCAGAGTCCCTTGCACAGAGCTGCTGCCTGCACCACAGGTGCCCAGACGCCTTCACAAACCTGACCCAGATCACTTCTACAGCTTTTGCCTGACAATTTTTTCTTAAATAAACAGACATAAGGCCATCAGTCTGGGTATTTCAGCCCCCTTCTTTCTGTTTGTTTTCCCTTTGTGTTTTAAAATCTTTTACCTAGTTCTCAGAATAATTTCCTGGCGATCAACTTACTTGCTCAAGGAACTTGATTCCCTGTGTACATGTGTGACTGTACTTGTGTATCGCCTAGACTAACCCAGGGGCTTGGGCACTGGGTTCCTTCAGCTAAACCTGAGACTTACGATTGCCAGTCTGTGATACAGTATTTTACAAGGGTAAATGCCTCAGAGCAACTTCTTCCCATTTCTTGATTTTTTTGAACTGATATTGATTATGGTATCTCCTAATGATCTTTCCCATTTAGGACTGATACTTGTAGCCTGGGAGAACTGAACAGGAGACCTTGTGAGCCCGTTGTGCAGCTTTTTCCTTGGATAAACCAATTTCCAAGTGAAGGAAAACCCAGTCCCCTGTCCTAATAAATGGTATGAGTGGAAGCGGCCAAATTATAAGGACAAGAGCTCAGAATTAAATAGTGAATTCGAAAGGCTGCTTGTTCAGTAACTTATTTCCAGTCTCCAGGCAAAGAAAGACTTCTTTGGCAACACCAGGAAACTCTTTAAAGACAGAGTAACAGAACTTCCAAAAGTAGTATGTCCTGTAAATTATACAGCTTATCCCTAATGACAGGAAATACAAATCCGTGGAATTGAATGATGATGCTCAGGAAGATTCTATGTCAGCTGTTTCAGACCTGAAGTTCAACAAGGGCAAGTGTAGAGTTT
>NW_009725559.1:0-13400 GCF_000703405.1 Apaloderma vittatum
TGCGGGGTGCAAGGGGGCTCTGTTTTCTGCCCAAGTGTCCCAGCTCTCTCCTTTTCAAGCTTTCCATGCAAATAAGGAGAGAGCAAGCGAGGCTGGGTACAGGTCTCCCAGGTTCCCAGCTTGGGAGGAGGAAAATGTCCTACCAGTGCCTGGTCCCACATCTCCTACTCTGCAGCTCCGGTAGCTCCTCTGGCTCTTTGGCTGGCCAGGAGAGGGCAGCGGAGCTGCGCTGCCACTGGGGGGGGAGCAACACATGTGTCACCCCTGCACATGTCACCCTGGGGGGTGACATCCCTGTTGCTAGGGAGGGCGAGCAGATGAGGCCAGGCTAATCTTCTTAGTGGCCTGAGCACCATCACGAGAGTGAAAGGGAGATTAGAGGGACAGGGTGGCATTAGCAACCTGGTGACGCTCATTGGAGAGGAGCAAGGAGACAACTGAGCCAAGCAGAGAGGGAGAAGACCCTGGGGGAGATCAGTGGAGGAGCCAGAGACGCCTCCATCATGCATCAAATAACCCAACAGCTGGGATCTCTGAGGAAGCGAAAGGCTTTAGACAACATGCCCAAAAATCCTGTCGGAGCCATTCACAACCCCTCCTCCCTGGGGAGAAAGGTGTTGCCAGGCAATCTGGGTCCTATAATCCATTCCCTCCCATGCAGAGTCGGGGGAGGTGGCTGCTTTCCCACCCCCATCATCCCCACAGGGCATGAAAACATTCCCTGAAAGTATATACAGAGTAAAGACCCACTGGATTTTACCCCGTACCCGAGAGCCCTGGGGGAAGAGGACATGGAATATTTATTATCCCTTTGTCTGATGCAAGATGCTGTTTTCCACAGCAGGAGCAGGGTGTGAGGCTGTTGCTCCCGAAACCTCTGTGAAGGAGTCCAGACGCTGGGCTCCGTTCCCTGTTCCTGCCACGTCAGTGTCACGGGGTCCTGTGTTTTCTTTGTGGGGGCCAGAGTGATGGATGTTTTACAGGAAGCTTCACCATCCGGCAGCCTGTCCTGCTGGAGCAGGGGAGCGCAGCAGGGAAGGTGCTGCTGGCCAGGCTGAGCCTCCTGCCCTTCTTCCCGCAGAGAGCTCCAGGGCTGGGAAGGGAAAACAAATGGTGCCTGCTCTTAGGCACTATTCACAGAGATGATCAACGGGCTGGAGCACAGACTGAGAGAGTTGGGGCTGCTCAGCCTTGGAGAAGAGAAGGCTTTGAGGAGACCTTATAGCAGCCTTCCAGTGCTTAAACGGGGCTGCAGAAAAGAAGGGGAGGGACACTTTATCAGGGATAGGACTAGGGTTAACAGTTTCAAACTGAAAGAAAGGGTAGAGTTATATTAGCTATTAGGAAGAAATTCTTCACTGTGAGAGCAGTGAGAGCCTGGCAAAGGTTGCCCGGAGAAGCTGTGGAAGCCCCCTCCCTGGAAGTGTCCAAGGCCAGATTGGACCAGGCTTTAAGCAGCCTGGTCCAGTGGGAGGTGTCCCTGCCCATGGCAGGGGTTTGGAATGAGATGATTTTTAAGGTCCTTTCCAACCCAAACCATTCTATGATTTCTACTTGGTTTTTATTCCTTCCTCTCAGCTGTCAAGGAAACCATGGCATGGTTCACAAACCCAGCTGGTATTGCCACAGCTGCTGACAGGTTATGTCCTTCTGATCCATATCCAAAATAGCTTCTCCACCCTTCTATTCATGCTGGCTAAAACAGCACCTTCTGCTGTGCACTCCCACTGAGTGATGTGGACTGGGACACCAGATTTTTTCTTAGAGTCATAGAATAGTTTGGATTGGAAGGGACACTTAGACGTTGTCTAGTCCAACTCCTTTGTAATGATCAAGGACACTTTCCACTAGATCAGGTTGCTCAGAGCCTCATCCAACCTGACCTTGAATATTTCCAGTGATGAGGCTTCTACCATCTCTCTGGGCAACCTGCGCTGGTGTTTCACCATCCTCAGTGTGAAAAAATTCTTATACCTAATCTAAATCTACCTTCTTTCACTTTAAAACCATTACCCCTTGTCCTATCACAACGGACTCTGCTAAAAAGTCTTCTGCCAGGCTGAGGAAGTAGAATTATACCTTTTACTTGCATGAGTGAGGTCAAGACAGGACTGTTACGCTTCTGCCAGAAGGGCTTGCAGAGAGATGGGAAGAGTCAAGGTGATAGTGGAGTACATGGGGGCACCCAACAGGTACAGGAGAGAGAGAAAGGGCTTGTGCCATGTTTGCAGCAGAAAATGAGACCTCAAGAGGATTTGGAAAAGGAGACAGCGGGTTCAGAAGTAGCAGAGTTTGAGGGCAACACTGTGAAGAGATGTTAGAGCAGCTTTTATGTGCTGCTGGAACTGACCCCCGTGTGGGTAGAGGGGATGCAATGTGCTTGGGGTGGGAAAGACAGCAGAGAGAAACGGGCCCCAAAGTGAGAGTGAGGACGAGTGGTGCTAGGTCTGTGCCGCAGAAGTGGCCACAAGCTGGTAACTAGACTAATAGAATCGGAGCAGGAGAAGATCTCTCAGCCAAGCATTTGGGAAAACAAAACCAACATAGAGAGATAGAAGAGACAAAGCTACAACTTTCCTGTCTCAAATATAGGAGGAGGAGTGTTGGGAGAAGCGTGGAGAGAAATCTCCACCTCAGTTTCAGCAACTTACAGTAGCAGTGGGATGTTTGCTTGGTTTTTTATGTGCAGAGAAGATCAGGGATTTAAAGTAATGGGCTGTTCTGCCTTTTTGCCTCGGGGCTCCACTGGAGGGGAAGAAGCAAGCAACTCTGTGGGGCTGAGCTGCTCACTGGCGCTAACCTATGCTACATCCCAAGCCTCTGCTGGCTCCAGCATTGCCCCAAGAGCACAAGTTGGTGGGGGATCTTGTGCTTCTCCAAGTCCTCTTCCCCACGAGCCTCCTGCACGATGCTTTACGGTCCCCAGGAACTCTCTCAGGGGGAGGTATTATCCTTCTCCATCACCAGTTGTCAGGACATTTCTCCATCCCGTCACGGCTGCCGAGGAACACGGGAGCTCAGCGTGAGCCTTGTCAGCTCTGAGCTCCAGCTCCCATCCTGCCCAGGCAGCTGTGTCTATTCAGCCACGGGCAGCTCTATCCCGAGACTCTAAAGGAAAGGGAAAAGCTGCCGGATTTCTTTTTAATAGCTTAAAGGTCCCATTGTAGGGGGAGCGAGGTCAGTGATGGGGGAGTGCTGCAAGCGTATGGTCCATGGCAGGACACCCGCACAATAGCTCTGTGTCCTCCTCTAGTCTGGCTCGGTGCTTGTCCTACCCTGGGAGCTTCAGCTGGATGATTCAGAACCGGTCTGTGGTTGAAGTGACTCAACTGATGTCCTTTTCTGTTCTCTCGACGTCACGCAGATGCCATCTGCTCCCCACCCCACAGCAAAGTGAGGGCAGAAAATCAATCGTGAATCCATCGCTCGCTGCTGGCCTGGGCACCCACAGGAAAGAGAGTGAGTGTTGAGCTGTGATGGAGACAAGGGGAATCTTCTTCCTCAAACAGGATGAAGCTGTCATGTACAGAGCAAACGTGTTACCCCTCACCCCATTGCTCAAGGCTGTTGCCTGGTTTGTGGGAGCAAGGAAGATGCTTGTCCTTAACCCAAGTGATTTTAAATGATTCTACTACAAGACGTGTAGATGTGGTGCTCAGGGACATGGTTTCGTGGTGGAGCTGGCATTGCTGGGTTAACAGTTGGACTCGATTATCTTAAAGGTCTTCTCCAACCTAAACAGTTCTGATTTTACGCTAATCCCAAACTGAGCCAGGGGAGCAGGGCAGGTTACAGCCTTTACCAGTGGGTGCAGTCATGCCAAGGCAAAAATCTGTGTATTGTGGGTAGGAGGCAGCTGTTGATGAGTCTTCCTGGAATTTTTTGACTGTCGTCTAAAGCCACTGTAATCTCAAATCAGATCTGCTGGAGGTGACAAAAAAGAGCATCTTGGGGCATGGGTTTCCAGCCTGGCTATTCCTTGGTGAAGCCATAAATACTCATCCAAAATACCGTTAGTGTTCAGTAGCTCCAGAGTTGTTCTGCTGCTAATGATGACGACATGAGAAGCCAGTTGATAAGGCTCACCCAGATTTCCAAAGGGGTCTCTTGCACTCTCCTGCAGAAGCTAAGCTCCCGTGGGATGAGAGGGGAGGTTCCTATGTGACTGCTACTCCGTAATTTAGCAGGCTAAAAGGCAGGAAAGAAAATACATCAGGAAGACTGTATTTCTGATGCTATTTCAGGAGGGAAAAACAACAGACTAACTGTGAAAGGCTGCAGAAGGACCTCGCCTGGATGCTCTGTAACTTTACAGACTCTCAAAGGGCTTGTCTTGCCCTGTGTCCCCTTCCCTTTTAACTCCCTGAGCAGGGGGATTCTCCAAGGGGACCACTGGAGCAACACATGGGGTGTGTGAGGTGTCTGTGGCAATGTCAGCCCAGTGCTCTGCAGCAGTTAAAACCCAAAATCCCCATCCAACATCTAGGAATCTCTGGAAAAGCAAGGAAAGGAGGAGAAAGCAACCACAGCAGTGGGTTTGTTTGTTTGTTTGTTTTGTTTTAACTGCGTAATGCTGCCTGCAGTTCAGTTTCCCCTGCCTGAGGAGGGACATCATTGGCTAGATAAGGTGCAAAGGGAGGCAACTAGGGTGACTGGGTGGACCTGGAGCTGCTTAATCCAGAAAAAGGACATGTAGGAGGCACATGAAATTATAAACTAGAGATGTTTGTGTCTCTTCCATGAAAGCTTGAATGAAGCTGGGAGGGGTAGGCTTAAATACCAAGCTCTAGTTTCACAGCCCTCCTCTTTACAGGATGTTACAGATGCTTATGATTTGCACGGTTTAAAAAAAGCAACCGAATGCATTTATGGAAGAAAAAGGTGGGAGGATGTGAGAAAATTCACTGGCTGAGAAAGATGAGTGAGTGTCGATAGGGGCAGGAGGGAATATTCAGGACCTGAGAGGAGTGGAGGAGGAGGGAGGGAGCAGTCTGCCGGGGTCAGCCGTGTGTTAGGGAGGGGATGTCCTGCCAGGGGGAGAGCCAGGCTGCAGGAAGAGGACGGCTCTGCCCGGAGAAATGAGAAGCTGCTGTTGGGAGTTGGGGCTTGGGAAAGAGGTTGGTGGACATGGAAGAAGAGCCTGGGAGGAGAAAAACCTGCTGGATCAGAGTGGGGCTGTTGAGGAGAGGAGGTTTTGCTGAGCAGTGAAGACAAGAGGTGCATTGAGTACAGGCTCCTGCTTTCTTTCAGCTCGCTCTAGCTATGCTGCGGTCCAGCTGGCAGCCGGGGGGAGACATGTCTCATCCCCGCCCTCTCCCTCCTTTCTACCATAGCCCCGAGGGGATCAGTGCACAAAGCCTGGCAGCTCTGAATGCTCCTTGTGTTGTCTGCACAACCTAAAGGCTTCATCCGCTCGCTGCTGGACTGAGATGAGAGGGTCAACTCTTGCACAACCCAGCAGCAGGAACCTGAGACCACCTGAAGGAGCTTGACCCATCAGCAACACCCACATGGGGTCCAGCACCAAAAAACTCCCATCCTGCCCATAGAATATCTTGCCGGCAGACCTGGAAGGGGAAGGGAGATGGACGATGGCTGGGTTTGGAGGGGTTTGGAGGCTGTTGATCCCTTCCCAGCCAGGTCCTGTGTGTGATCCATGTGCATTAGAAGTCCTGTGCTTGGTATCTCCTGTGCACAGCCCTCATTTCTCTTGCTTTTCTGTTTTGGGAGGTGATGGACAGACCCATAAGTGATGTTTCCTGCCCACTGTGCCAAGAAAGGGACGACCCATGGGACTGCAGCTGCAGAGCAGAGTGGGGAGGGGCAGCAAGGAGGGGTGAGGATGCAGGACATGGAGAAGGGGGAAGAGGGGTGCTGGCTTTGTGTTAGTTGTTTCCTGTGCCTGCCCTTTGTATTTTGGGAGCTGGGGTAACAGTATAGAAGGTTTTCAGCTCTGAAAGAGTTAATTTCTCATGCCTGCAGTATCTGGGCAGTAATTCAGCGGCTGCTTTATATTCCTGTTCCTGAGCCAGTCCCTTCCCTTTTACCATCCCCTCCTGATTGTAAAAATAAAAAAAAAAGAAATTAAAAAATAGACATCTTCTGAGATGCTGAAGACAGGTGCTCGTGCAGGCAGTGCCGTGGGGCTGTGCCACCAGCCACGCTCACCCCGTGCCCTCCTCCCACCCAATGCCCTGCTGCCCGATGGCGCTCGGTGGCTGCTCTTAATGCGGGGCTGCCGGCTTGAGCATGGCGTCATGAGCTGGGTGAGCTCAGGGCTTTTAAGCTGTAAAGGCTTCTTAAGGGGTAGGAGCTGTCTGGGCCTCATTATTGGGATGCCAGCACGTCTGGAAGGTGATGCCAGGCTTAAATGGCCAAGGCTAAAGTGCAGAGCTTGGGGGGATTTGGGGGCTCTAATCATCTGCTGGCATAACCCCCTGAGAGCACGACGAGGCTACATCATCATTGTCCTCTCCTATGGAATGCACAAGGGCCACCTAAGGAAGTTGTGTCCAAGGTGTGGAGACTTGTTTGGGCCCCAGTGTTGCCCATTGGGGAGCTACACCTGCTCTCTGGGGTTGGGGTGAAGACAGGTAGAGGCCTGACCTCTTAACATGGTGCATTTTGCAGCCCTGGCCCCCATGACGGGAACATCTGGCCAAGAAGGCCAACGGCATTCTGGCTTGTATTAGAAATTTTGTGACCAATAGAAGAAGGGAGGTGATTGTCCCTCTGTACTCAGCACTGGCGCAAGTGCAGAGGAGGGCAACAAAGCTGGTGAAGGGCCTGGAGAACAGACCTTATGAGGAGCGATTGAGGGAGCTGGGTCTGTTCAGTTTGACGAAGAGGAGGCTGAGGGGGGATCTCATCATGCTCTACAATTACTTGAAAGGACATTGTAGAGTGGTTGGTGCTGGTCTCTTCTCACAGGTAATTAGGGACAGAACCAGGGGGAATGGTTGCAAGTGGCAACAGGGCAAGTTTAGGCTGGACATTAGGAAGAAATTCTTCACGGAAAGAGGGGTCAGACCCTGGAACAGACTGCCTAGGGGGGTGGTTGAGTCGCCATCCCTGGATGTGTTCAAGTGTCGTTTAGATGGGCTGTTGGGTGATATGGTTTAGGGATGAACTTGTAGTGTAGGGTCAATGGTTGGACTTGATGATCCCGAGGGTCTTTTCCAACCTGGATTGTTCTGTGGTTCTATGATTCTATGATCTCAGTTCCCCAGTGTCCTGAGCCCAGCCAGCTGCTGTCCCCAAGGAAGGTGGTCTGTACCAGAGCTGGCCCAGGGGTGCTTCTTCTGCCTGTTTTTAACAACATCTTGTTTCCAGAACCGAGCAAGATCAGCAAAGCCGGTGAGATGACAAGAGACTGAGGCATCCCTTGAGGAGACCACATTGATCATTGCTGCTCAAGTAGACATCCCTGGACAAAGGCAGAAAACTGTTGGACATGCAAGAGCTTTCAGTTAAGTGAAATAAAGTTTTACTCTGGGATCTGTGCATGGCATGAGTAGTTCATTTGCCTTCTTGCTTTTGGGGCCACTTGTGCCAGATTTTGTGTCTTTTTAGCTCTCCTGTCCAATCTTTTGTAAGCCCCTGTAGACAACTGAAAGTCCAAAGGCTTCAGCCAAAGGGAGGAATGCTATCTGCCATTCTGGTGCTGGAGCAGATGGGCAGAAAAGCAAGGACAGAAAAGGGTAAAGCCACAGCCCTCCCTACCTGTAGCTCAGTGCTGGGGTGCCAAAGCAGGGACCCCAGCTCTTCTCTTGCAGGGTGCTGGTTCTTGGAGCTGTAGTTTACAGTGGGAATGGCTCTGCAGCAGCTTGTAGCTTCTAAATGTTGTTTTCTTGTTGTAATTTAACAGACTTGTAATGTTGAAGTAACGGAATGATCCATAACAGCCCAGCATCATCTGGGACTGGTGGATGACCTGGCTGCGCTTGCATCCTTGCAGGAGGAGGAAGCAGCCCAGGTAGGAGCTGGGGTACCAGGAGGGTGAAGGAAACAGCGTGGCTGAGACTGCTCTCAGAGAGAAGGCAGACTGGCACCCTTCAATCTGAGAGAGCCACCCAGGGTGGGGTGAGCCAGCACAGGAGCTCAGCAGGGTCTGGAGGCCTTTCAGCACAGGACATGCTCTTTTCTGCAGGAGCCTGTGCCTACCTGAGTGTTAGTGGGAGCACTGGTGAACCCCCCGGGGTGATGCCGAGCCTTTGCAGCTTTTAATTTTTACACGCTTTTATGTCCTATAATAATGCAATTCTATTTCTTGTAGCATTTTGGATGTTCCCAGGGCTTAATGCTGGACAAGCTGAGGAGAGCGCGTTCCCCCGTGCCACAGCAGCTCGGCCACCCCACACGGCACGTGGCACGGCCACTGGTCCCCTCAGAGCTACGGCTGCCCTCAGCGGGGCACTTTGTGTGGTGTATGGGTCATGATCACCTGCTCCCTGCTTCAAGTGCGCTTTATAACCTCGTTTTTATTCAGGTGCTTGGCTCTGGTTTTTACAAACCCAGCGATGCGTAAATTGCAGAGAACACTGGCGAGCGAGCAGCCGCAGATGGACCCTTTGGGAAGAGGTGGGGGTGTGCCTGCGTGCTAGAGGTTTGTGCGTGAAAGGGAAAAGTGCTGATTGTAGGAGGGGAGAATTGCTCCGGTTGTGCCTTGAGCAGCCGGTTGGGCAGGATGGTGCTGGCCAGGGGCTAGAAACACCTCCACACTCAAACCAGGGTGAACCAGAAGCCCCCTAGAAGCAAGGCTTGACCCCTTCTGTCGGCCTCTACTAGCCCCTTGTCCCGGGAAAGGGATGAGAGAGTCAAAAAGGGGAGGTAGGACAGTTCAGGCAAAAGTTAGTTCCTCTGCTTTCTTGGTGCCTGGGGCATCACAGGGCTCCTTGCACGGCTGGGCGTTGTGTTACTCCCACATCAGGGGCTGGTGGGCTCTGCCAGGCTGGTGGCTGCAAGCCCAAGGAGGTTGCTTTTGTGCAGCCAAATGCCTGTGGTCGCATTTAGCGGCCCCGGAAAGCTGCGAAATGAAAGAGAACTTGGGAAACGTGAGCTGCACCCAGGCTAGCCTGGAGCTTTGCCCGAGAGCTTTTATTTTCTTTTAACAGTTCCTTTGATATAAAACCTTTTTTCATGGCTTTGCAGCTGCAGACAAGGGATACTCTGGTAGCACTATGCCATCGTGATGGTCTGTATATACAAAAGGTAGAGAAATAAGCATTATTTCTGATGCAAAATTGTTGTCTGGACATTCTTTCCCTCCATATCCCAACTTCGGACGTGTGGAGATGAACCTGGAGCCTTGTCTGGGCTGGGGTAGGCTGCTGGTGAGCTGGAGCAGCACTGAAGCTGCCTGCAGTGGGCTGGATGCTGCCACCGTGTCCTGGAAGGAGGCTGGAATTCTCATTCTCTGCCCAGAAATCCACCGTGGCAGATCTGGTCTGGTGCCTGAGAGCCCAGACGTGGAGTGGGCTTGGGGATGGAGCCAGGAGCCAGGCCAAAGCTGGGAGAGTGGGAAGCTGGTGAGAACAGGAGCCACCCCCACTGCCTGAACAGACACCATGATGGATATTCCCAGGGGATTAAACAGTAAGCAGAGCACAGGTCACACTACTTGAGCCTTTCGTGTCCCCAAAGGTGTATATACCTGTGTGGCAGCTCTGTGACAGTAGTGTCCTTTCCAGTAAATCCATGGAGTCATGTCCTTGTTCTCATGTGAGCAGCACCCGCCTGGCCACCAGCTGAATTGAGAAGTCAACCCAGCCAGAAATCGGCCAGGCTGCAGCCTCCTGCTGCTTGGCCAGGATGAAGGACGTTTTCTCCCAGATGGCCTCTTTGGAGTGACAAATGCTTTGCCACGTGCTGGTGGCCCTGGCTTGGTGGCACAGGAGGAGTTTGTCCTTGCGACTGGTTCTGTGCACGGGCCTGGAGCTGAGGGTGAAAAGCTGCATCCTTTGCACATATCTGAGCCCCGGCTGCTTCCTCACCCTGGGGCCAGGTGCATGTTCCAGCAGCTGTTCTGCTGCTGCTGGCAGCTCATGGTAAGTACCCCATGGGGTGTCTGAATCCCCCCTGCCCTCAGCCCCATGCTCTCCCATCTGGGGCAACACTGCCTTTACCCCCACCTGCCGTGAGGAGCAGCCCCTGCTGCCATGAGTTTAGAAAGGGGGTCATCTATCTCCTGGAGCTGCTCCAGCCCCTCCTGCTGCAGCGAGGCACCTCCTCCTCATCCTCAGTCCTTCTCTGTGCCTTCCCCATCTTCTCACAGGCACAATTCTGGGGGCACATGGCCACTGGCCAGCCTGTGTCCCAAAATGTCCCCTTCTCTTCGCCAGCCCCCTTTCTTCTTTGAGGTGTCCCTGTTGCTGCAGTGGGTGTGGGATGGGGCCAGCCAGAACTGACTCCACGGGGCTTTCAGGGGCTTGTCCCCACGGGCATGGATACACAGGGGATTTCTGGGATAATCTAAAAATGAGGTCAGAGACCTGATTATTGCCCTAGTTTGTGTCAAATAGTCCTTTTTTTCTTTTCTTAGCAGCCTTTTGATGAGCTCGTCAATAACACGTTGTTAATTGAGGAGCGGGAGGCCCTGAATTGGGGTAGTGGGGCGAGGAGCAGGGTCTCCTGGGGTGCCCCATGGCTCAATGCACCCGCTTTGTCCTGTGGAAACAGGGGAAAAAGAAGAGCCATGATAAAATAATCATCTAAACTTGGCGCTGGGCCTGACCAGGGGCATAGAGGGAAGCAAGGCTGGGGTGACCTCAGAGGAACATGGGACTGATGCTCGGTTTGGGGGTAGGGACATCCCAAAGCTCTGCAGGGGCCAGCAGAGAAGTTGTGGGCTTCAGTGGAGATGCTGAAGTGGTGGTAGTGGGGATTTCTGGTTTCTAACAACAGGAGGCACTTGCCAGCATCGGGTAGAGCAGTCAGCTCCAACCCTTTTGATTGCACAACCCCCTCTAATACATTTACTGATTTATAAATTGTACCACGTACCACTGGGCTGACACAGACATTGCAAAGCAGAAACTGAAATAGAAATTAAAAAAAGGATGGGGTAGAAATAAAATAAGCACTATTTTTTAAAGGTTTATTGGATTTTTTTTTTACTAACAATACAAAAAATACTTCCTTCCGGCATTGGAGTGTCCCACACCCTGCTCTGAGGACCACTGAGGGAGCCAGCTCGGACCCCATGTCTGGCACCGGTGGGTCCTTTTCCCGTGCCTTCTCCTTTCCTCCCAGGCGCTGCCCGGCACAAAGCAGCTTTGTCTGTCTCTTCCTCTCCTCCATCTGGCCTCTCTCCCTTCCTGGCACCCACTTCATCTCCCTCTGCAGCATAAAGACCCTCCATCTCTAGGTATCTCTGGGAACAGGGTCCAAGCACCCCTTTTTCCCCATTGCAGGTCCCCCCCGGCTGTGTCTCTTCTGCCCAGTCCAAAACTGGCAGTGATTTCCAAACCTTGGCCAGTGGGGTGTCCCTGGCACTGTGCCACTCACATCCCTGTCCCCTGCAAGGAGGACATTCCCTGTCACAGCCATCTCCAGTCCCCATTCCACTCCCACCTGCCCTGGTAAAGCCCTGGGTGGTTTATCTCAGCATCGCTGCTCATTTGAGTGGCAAGGGGGCCAAGAACCCCCTCCCCATGCCAGGCACATGTGCCAAAGGGAGTCCCTAATGCTCAACACCATAAACGGCTTTTCTTGACTTTTTTTTTTTTTTTTTTTTTGGCTAGACGTTTCCTTGGGCGTTTCCCAAAGTGCTGCCTCTGCCCAAACTCCCTGGGGGCTGATGAGGGCTGGGAATATCTTTGTGGGAATTAATGCTGCCTGTCTCCGTTCCCCCAGGGGCCAAGAGCACTTGGCGACAGTGACCCACCTACAACATCATAGGACCCCAGCAAGTTTCAGTGTGGGCTCTGGGGTGAGGACAAGAGCAGCGTCCCCTGGAAGGTGAGCGCCTCCGGCCACACTGTGAACCCAAAAGCAGTGCCCACAGCATCTCCCCACTCTGGCCAGTTTGCCTTTGTCCTCTCTGGCATCCTTCTTCCTCCCTTGCCCTCCCTTATCCCTGGCTCCATGATGTCACATCCTGGCTGCGAGGCTGCCATCGGTTCCCCAGGGCCGAGTTCTTCTGGCACCCAGGCTCCAAGCAACTCATGTTACTGGGTGGCAAAGGCCACCATGAGGTCACACAGGCTGCAAAAGGGGGAAATCTTATTTTTGACTGGTCTTCCACAGCCTGGAGAGTGGCTGACCCTGCTCCTCTGTGTGATGGATGAGCTCCTGGCAGCCACCAAGTGCTGGTGGGGCCAGCAAAGGGCAGGCAGTGCCCTCCTTCCACCACCTCCTTCACCACAGTCATGAGGTTTCAGCCAGCAAACGGCAAATTTTATTTCATCTCTGCATGCCGAGCTTCAGCTGTTAAAATAAATCAAAGTGTCCGGAAGTGGATTTATGGAGCAGGAAGGGACACGTAGGATGGTGAAACATTTCACCTTCCCACCTGGGAATGTGAGGCTGTGAGAAGAGGCGGCTGTGCCAGGGGAAATAAAATCCCAGGGGGTGCTCTGGCAAGGGGCTGGCAAGGAGCTGGATGGTGCGGATTTTCCCACTCTAGTGTCCTCACCTTGCTCCTTTGCACCAAGCAAGTATTTTTTTCCCCTGCTCTTTGCTGGGTGAGATCATAGCTGGAAGAGCTGCCTGGCCTGTTGGGACTCAGCCTGTGACCTAATGCCAAGGAGTACATCACCACGCAGGATGCCAGCTCCCCACCCAGCACTCCCTGAGGCCGAGCAACCACAGGTCAGCTCAGCTCACAAATCCAGTGGAGAACTTGGTTTGCTCAGTTCTTTCTTTTCTTTTTTCTTTCTTTTTTTTGTTATTGTTCTGGTTTGATTTTTCAAGGTCAAATGGCCAAAAGCAGTGACTGCTGTGAACAAGGACCTTGCAAGCTGGGGACATAAGGCCATCACTGCCCACGGCACCTACAGGCTCCAGCCCTACCAGGAGCAGGCAGTGAACTGGGGCCAGCCCCCAGGAGAAGGACAAATGGTGGTGTCCAGCACCATGTGCCCTGTTCCTGCACTGCCAAGAGCTCCCAGCTCAACTCCCGGTGAGGCAGCCGGGTGACAAGGGACATTGAGGTGGGAGGAAAGAGGCACTGAGCTCCCAGTGTGGGGAAAGAAGGAAATGGAGGAGAAGGAAGAAGAGCAGAGTGAAGCAGTAGTAATAGGACACCAGGGTGGAGAAGGGTACGTTGTGGGGTGGTCAGAGCGCCCCACCACAGACTCTTGCCTGCCTGATACCCTGGCCCAAACCCAAGGTCCCCCTCTCCTCGCTGGCTGAGCCACCTCAAAGTTTGCTTGTGAGTATGGACACATGCACACCCCCTA
>NW_009725559.1:13454-13973 GCF_000703405.1 Apaloderma vittatum
TCCCTTCCATCTGCTCACTCACTCCCATCTCGCATCCAGGATCTTCCCCTCCTTTCCAAGGCAAAGCTGCCCTTCCCAGGAGCGATGCCTCTAATTACCCCGATGGTGGCTGAGCTTGAGCAGCTGATGGGGAGGGAGTCCTTCTTGTCACCCTCTTTGTGTCCCTTTTGTCAGGGCTGTCGCTCCGGCTCTGCTTCTCTTGGCCTCCCTTTTCTCATCAGCTCAGCTCAGGGTGTCCTCCACGGGCTAACGGTGCTGCAGAGAACATGCTCCCACTCCCACGTGTCCCTGCTAATTAGGACAGCTGACCGGGTTCCCTTCATCAACGCTAATTGGCCAAGTTTCTGTCTCCGTGCGTTTCCCTTCCCTGTTTTTGCAGTGCCCTTGGGTGCTTTTTAGTGCGTCAGAGCGGAGAAATAAAATTAAACTGGGAAATGCAGCCCTGCCCTGCACACGCAGCCTTACACAGACACCAGCAGCTGGGGACGCAGAGGGGCTCAAGGAGGCTCCTGAAGTCAG
>NW_009725559.1:14037-17454 GCF_000703405.1 Apaloderma vittatum
CTGTGTGCGCCTAACGGGGGGGGACCAGCCCCAGCCCCTCCCCACTCCCCCCCCAGCTGTCTGTCACTCTCCTGGGGCTGCTTTGCCTCCGCCCCCTCACATCTGGGCAGCAGAAGCTTTTTTTTTTTTCTTTGTTTCTCCATGGTTGCGACACATCTCGTCACGGGATGTTTCCCGGCTGGTGATGGGGAAAGGTGATCAGATCCCCACTGGCTCTGAGGAAGGGTGGATTGGATTGGATCCCCCCCTCCAGGGCTGGGGAAGGGTGGTCAGAGTCCCCCTGGAAGACTGATGAGGAAGGGCAACTGAATTCTTTCAGATCTGGGGAAGGGTCTGTAGCCATGGTCACTAGCATCTCCTTGGTGGGTTGTGCTTGGGTCTGCCCTGCCCTTCCCCAAACACAGCAGCCAGAGAACACCAGCACCACACGATCACGGCACCCTCAGCTCAAAGGGCTGGGGGACCCAAGGATGGGAGCGGAGCCAGGCCAGGGCTGACCCACACCTCCACCATCAGCCTTGGCACAGTGGCAGCATCGGGGTGGATGGGCCCCATCTGTGACACCCCCCACACCCAACTTTCCCATCAGAATAATTACCCTTTTTTCAGAAGAAACCATTTTATTATTTTTTTTTCCCAAAGAAAAAAAGCAATATAAATATTAGAGTATAAAACTTGCGTGTAACACATCGACATTGGTCTATATGGGTATAAGAAGGATATAAGCATATATATAATATATAAGTATAATTCAATATTAGACACATTGAAAGGGCAAACGTGTTTCATTTCACGTACACTTGGAGCACAGACCACATGGAGAGAAGATACAGAGAAAATTGAAAATACTGGTGTCCACAAGTTAGTTACCGAGATTAAAAATAACACGCCACTAAATACACAACACTCACTATGCTACCTCAGATTGCAGATTAAAAAGAAATATAAAGACTACGATTCAGCTACAGCATTTCTCGGGGGAAAGGGGGAGGGGGCAGAGGGAGGGGACAGGTGGCAGCTGCAGGGGACAGGGTGGGAACTGCTCCCAGCACAGCCAGCTCCAGAGGTGGTCGGACCTGGATGAATACACGGCGGGTGCTCCTGCTGCCCTGGCTTTGGGGAGGGGGTGGATGTAGGTGGGTGAGTTGTGACTGGTTCTATGCTGAAGCCAGGCCGAAAGGGCTGGATCTGCTCGAGTGAGTTACATGTTAGTGATTAAAAAGGGGAAAAAAAACAATACACACCCCATGGGAAAGCTGATGAGGCCCCTTCCTGGCCACCTTGCAGACCCTCTCCTTGCTCTGGCTTACTCGAAACTCCCCTCCAGGTTCAGAGCTGCATTAATATGGGAAGCTGGTCTGGTGCAAGGGTGATAGGCATCTGGAGAAACCCTATTCTTCATCCTTCAATATCATCCATGGTGTGAAAAGTCCAAAGCCAGTGAGAGCATCACCTCCTCGGGCTGGCCCAGTATGGTCCCATGTGACGCTTCCTGCCCTGCTCCTTGTTGCCCCATCTCACTAGCTTTGCAGCATCACCCCATGCTCACCCTCAGCTCTCAGGTCCGTTCTCTGGCTCTTTGTCCCCAGGTGCCACCAAACCAACTCAGTCACTTACTCAGTCACCAACTCGACACCAAAACCATGCACCAGCAGCTCTGTGGATCCCAAATACCCCCTTCATTTGGGGCTCTACACCCCAAATACTCCCCTTATTTGGGGTCTACACCCCAAATAATTCCTTATTCGGGGTGAGGAGTTTCCCCATCCCACTTAACTAATCCCACCCTCCCTCCCAAGGCAGCCCCAGCACGGAGGCTGGGGTGGCTGCCGGACACGTTGCGTGGGCATGCAAGGACTTCCCTGGGTCCGTGGAGCTACACTGCACCGGTGGAGGTGTGAGGTGAAGGACATGCATGCAGACACGGTGTGCAGAAATGTGAAGCATCATCCCCTGGTTCCCTCCGCGGGGATTCGGCCAGAGGGCTGCCTGGCCGCAGGGGCTAGAAACTCTCTTAGCTTTAATTCCAGAAGAACATTGACTGTACATATAAATATTTACTGCAAAGAAGGGATGAGATGTGTCTGCTCTTCGGAGACCCCTAGAACCGCTGGGGCAGCTGCCGCACACCTCGGCATGCTCCTCATGGAATTCCCTGCCTCTGAGACATCAGGAGGGTGTTTTTTTTCTGTCTCGTATTTCAGGCCATTGGTGGTTGCACTTTTTGTTAAAAAAATAAATGCTTAGGATGCAGCTTTGCCATATTCCCTTTGATTCATGCAATACAAACACTTACTTACTTTTTTTTTCCAGGTAACAGATAAGCAGGAACTTAAGCACTCCCTACCAACTTCTCAGCAACAAATCCATCGCTATTATTAACTGAATTTTACTAATGGAAAGTTTAAGAGCAAAGATCTGGAGCATGGGTTCTAGGCTAGGAACTGCCTTTTCCTTTCCAAAAAGTGGTCAAAGGTCTATAAATTAAAAGATCCGTGTTAAAATTATTTACAATGGGCAAAGCCGAGCACAAGCCTTGAGCCTTTCTCGGACTATCTGGGAGCAAATCGGATCCAAAGATGTGGCAGAAGACCTTCTGCCCTTGCATATTCTAATACCCGAGGGACTGTATAAAACATTAGCAAGTATTCACAGGGCACTTGTTTGCGTTCAGTTTAGCTTTCGGATTGGTTTTCATCATGAGACCTAACAGCAGCAAAACCCTGCTCCTAGCTCTGATGATGATGAGATACATTCGCAGCATTGCCTACTTTTTGCATCACACATAAAAATAATTCACATTCGTCCTCTGGCCTGGGCTGTGGTTTGCGGGGAGTGCTTGGAGCCGGCTGCCCTGTAGCTCTGAGGTCTCCTTCTTCTTCTCTACTTCTTCTCCTTCTTCCCGGATTTCTTCTTGTTGCCTCCCGAGGAGCTGGCGCTCTTGGCATCGCGCTTACCGGCAGCGTTGGTGAGGGTGGCTGTGCTGCCCGGGATGTAGACATTCTGCCGATAATCGGGGACGTGTTGCAGGGTGAACTGGGGGCCGTAGCGGGCACTCAGCCCCATGGTGCCCGTCCCGCCGCCCAGGGTCGAGTTGCTGTCAGCCGCTTCTGTGGGGGATGCCCGGCAGGGGCAGGGGGAGGAAGAGAAAGAGCAGGTTGTTAATGCCAGCCAGAGCCCACCCCAAGCCCCAAAAGGCTCTCTCTGGGTGTCAAACCCAGACCTCAGTGCCACCAACCTTTGCCCTCCCACCCCTTGTTATTCTTCAGCCCTATTGCACCACAGGATGGTTGCAACGTGCATGCTGGCAGGAGCAGCACAGCTGGGCACTGGAATCCCTTGTTTCCATCTCACAGTGTTGCTAAAGGTTTGGGATTTGGGGCTGGAGGCTGGCTGGGGGAGAGAAGCGCTGGGGCC
>NW_009725559.1:17482-22681 GCF_000703405.1 Apaloderma vittatum
CCCGCTGGCGCCCTCCACAGAAAAACATCCTCCCCCGCCAAAAGCAGCTCATCACAAACATACTGTAAAGCCACAACCATCAGTAATGCATTAAGGGAAATCCAATTTT
Source organism: Apaloderma vittatum (assembly GCF_000703405.1). Taxonomy (NCBI): domain Eukaryota; kingdom Metazoa; phylum Chordata; class Aves; order Trogoniformes; family Trogonidae; genus Apaloderma; species Apaloderma vittatum. The sequence goes on from NW_009725559.1 coordinate 17,592, forward strand.
TTTTTTTTTTCTGCTGCATTTTCCCTGCCCCCAATCTTTCTCCAGTCAGGTTTATTCAGGGAGCAGAGCACACGAAAGGAGAAAGAAAATCCCTTCCCTGCAGTACCGCAAAATGGCTCTAGGAAGCCGAGCACGAAGGAAATCAATGCCAAAGCTTGTCTGATGGTCCAGATCTGGGAGTTAGGGGGATGGGAAGGAAAATTCATTCCTGTCACTAGGCAAAGCTGGAGCGCGGAAAGAGCAAGCGCAGAGAGGGGGGGAAGGGCGCAGGACCCCCCCCCCAGGGATGCTGGAAGGTAGAGACCAGATGGAGACAAGGGGAATGCATGGAAACAAGGCAAAATATGGAGCGGGGGGGATGGGGTGCACGAACGGTGCTGTTGCCATGAGCCGCTGCACGACCCTGCTCCAGCGTTACCGCCCCTGCGCAGCCCATGGAAGGATCCTTGCACAGCCCTGCTCAGAAACATTTGCTAAACCTCTGCTTTTGCTCTGGATACTGTGGATATCATCTTAGCCTTTTAACTGCTTCGTGCATGTAGCTGTGGATGTGCTCTCCCAGGAGACTGGAGAGACCCAGAGAGGGCACCTGAAGGGCCCAAGGCAGAGTCCGGGGCTCCTGCTCCCTCCTTTCACAGGCAGAGAGACTGAAAAAGCAAAGAAAAACAACCAGCAGAGAACGTGGGCTGATCTCGTCAAGTTTTTCCTCACTCCAGACCAGATCTGTGCACGCCTCCGCGTTGCCTTAGTTTTCCCCTGAGCAGATGGAGGTGGCTAAGCCAGCCAGGAAGACAGACAAAAAGCTGGGCAACATCTCACCAGCCCCTTGAAATATTGCTGTGTACACCTCCCCTCGCTGAGGTCAGAAGCATGAAGCAACTGCAGTTTGAAGAGTTACAGCTGCTGTGCCGGCACAGGCAGAGGAAAACACACAGCGAGTCCGAAAACAGGCGCGATGTCGCACGCTGAGGCCGGGGTATGCACAGGAGGGTGCACAAACACAGTGAACCAGCATGGGGAAATGTCATTTTGTTTTCTGCCATGGAAGCACTCACTGGCAGGAGAACTCTTCCGGAGTCTCCACTAAATGGGTCCCAGTCATGGACTTTGAGGCCCCAGATCTGGAAATTTGAGGACCTTAGGCTGGAGGAAATATCATTAGCAATATTTCTTGCTAATCCTTGCCTCATCAGCAGCTTGTTTCATTAACAACCATCTCATCAGAGTGCTATGAGCAAGGATGGCGTGGCTGGAGATGTGCTGTCAGGCCAGGCTGCAACCAGGGACTGGCTTTCAGTTGGACTAGGCCCAAAGGCAATGAGGGAGATTTTTTTTTTTTTGTGGGCTCTCCCAGCTGGAGATAGCCCAGCTGGGGTCTCGGTGGGCTTGAGCAGCTTCTCCTGCGCTGCATGCCACTGCCCTGCTTTCCTCTGGATCATCCCAGCTGCTCCAGGGCAGTGAGAAGGCTGGGGGGTCCTGGCACCACCCAGGACAACTGGTGCCCGTGAACTAGTTTGCAGTCACAGCACAAATTACACGGGAGACAAAAAGGTTCCCATGAAGTTCCCAGCCTGCCAGTTGGTCCCGGGCAAGGGCAAAGGGCTGTTTCTAGGTAACATTGACATTAAGGCTGAAAAGAAGAGAGAACAGGGACAAAAGAGGTTTATAAATGGGCACCGAGCCGCTCTTGCCAAGCGCAGCACTTCAGCTCTTGTTGCTGGAAAGGTTACACCCAGCCTTTACCAGCAGCCAGCTGTCATCTCAAACGGTCCTGAGGAGGAAAACATGAATTTGGGCTTCAGTAAAAATAACCAGCTAGCGGCTCCATCGTCCTTGTAAGCAGAGAGGAGGAGAGGCTGGCTGGAGGCAGCCCTAGAGCATGTGTGGCTGGTGGTGCTTTCGGGAGAACCCAATATAGCATGTCTGCCCGCGGGCAGTGGAGCTGGGGAGAAGGATCTCTTCAGGCTGCCTTTCTGTCTGCTCTCCCACCATCTCATGGCACCTCCATAAATTCTCCCTGGAAGCCAGAGTATTTTAAGGACTTGAAATCCTTTAGCCTCTGGTGTCCTGAAGCATCTGTGCTCCTTTGGTCTGTCTTAGCAGCTGCCTCTGTCCCTTCAGATGGCTCAAAACACTGGCTTTTTGTGTTGTTCCCAGCTCCAAGGGAGGAAGACCTAGAGGAAGGGAGCCTGAGAAGGGAGACAGAAGCCCTATAGCAGGGTCACAGGTCTGCTGGGAGGAAAACAGCTCCTCAGGTTTGGGAGGGTGGTTTAACCAGTGGGCAAGTGACTCAATCCTCAGAGGGACTGGATCACGTGAACTTGGCATGGCAGGGCCAGCTCAGCCTCTTGCCAAGGTGAAGGATAACCCCTGGCATGGGGTAAGGATGCAGGCAAGGCACAACCAGCCCCTCCTCAGGGGCATCTCTAGTTCATGGAGCAGAGCAGCATTAGAGGAGTTTCTGCCTCCCGAGTGATCTCTAATTGGCGTGAACTCGAGCATAGGCTTGATACAGTGTGGTAGCATCAGAGGAGCAAGTGAGGACCAAGCCCAGTGCCATCATCTGTGTCACTGTGTCTCATCTGCCAGCCCTAAGCGCAGGGAGTGCTCAGCAGGTGACAGTAAGAGATAACAATCATCTGAATAGCTAGAAAACATTACCCAATGATAGGCAGCAAAAAGCTTAATGGGCAATTAATACTGCCCCTAATGAAAGTCTGCTCTAATCAACACTGCTAGCTTAATGGGTGAGAGCAGAAAAGGGGGTTACAGAGAACAGGGGAGACATGAAAATAGTGCTGGTGGAAAAAGCTTGTGCTGTGTCTCTTTCCATCCATCCATCCACCCACCCACCCAGCAAGGGACCAGCATGGGCAAGAAAACAATGGAGTGCACGGAGGCTGCAGCAGGAAAAGCCCCTATCTAGCAGATGGATCTGATTCAAATTAACCCCCCTGGGCGGACTGAAGCTGTGGGAGAGGTTAGAGTTGTTTGAGCCTTGTGGATTGGGGGAGATTTGCTGCAATAGAGCTCGGGGCTAAGTGGAAGTCGGTGTTTAACCTGGAAGGGATCTGCTCATCGCTCTGATCCTGGGGACTGCTGGAGAAGCAGGCAGGAAAACAGCTTTATTTGTGAGTGAGAAAATAGGATCTGGAGGCATGGGCTGATGATAACCACATGCAACCCCTGAGGCTGTTTTTCCATGGTCGTTTTTCAGAGCAAGGACACATTTTTGCATTGTTCCTTTCCCTTGAGCGTAAACAACTCCCTTGGCCAAGACCTTCATCCCCTTCCCCAGCCACGGCAGCTGTGTCTCCCGGCTGCCTGGTGTCTCTGGACTGGCAAAGTTCAGCTGCTGGAGCTTTCCAAGAAAACAACACCAAAGCTATTCCCTCCTCCTCCAGATTCCTTTTCTCCCAACAGCTCAAAGGAAACATCCTAAGCATTCTGCACAGGGTTTTAGGGCTGTGCTATTGCTTCTATTTTTAATTCAAAGGAGAGGAAAAGATTTGGATGTATTTAAAAATAAAGGCTCTATGAAAACCAGCCTCTTCATCCACAGTGCTGCATAGAGTGATAACTGCACTTCTTTCATATATAAAATCATGAAGACCTGGGGTGCGTGGGAACATCCCTCCCTACCCACCACTTCCACACAGCATAGCCCTAAACCAGCACAAACCAACTCAAAATAACCCCAGACCAACCCCCAGTGACTACTACTGTGAAAAGCCAGCAGTAGCCAGTGGGGCAAACCTTGATGAGCCCCTGGCTTGGCGAAGCCACCTGGCTCAAGCACCTGCTGGCATCTCTGGACACGAGGCTTGTTGGGGATACTGAGCCTGGTGTTTTCTTGGCCCAGCCTCTAGCCACAAGCCAATCTTCCAGGCTCCCTACTGCCTCGCCTTAAGGCAAGTTGCAACACAGCAGATATTTCATTTACTGTGACCTTCTAGCACTGAGTAGTTTACGACACATCGCAAGACTGTCTCTTTCATGTAACGCCACCCCATCACAAGCCAGAGAACATCCTGTCCAGTACATAGATAATATCGCTTGGGTAGAAGAGGCACCCATGTATACAGCATGCGTGATCCTTGTGGCCATCTGGTATCTCCTCTTTCTGAATCCTTCCTGATCCCTCTCCTCTGCAGGGTAATACAGACAGCAGTGCTCTTCCACCAGTGTCTGTTGAAGAAGGACTTTCACAGCCACCTCAGTTAACCCAGATACATCAATCTCACCAGCCTCTTATCTAACAGTATGAATCCGAGATGTTCGCATGAAAGAAAATGTCACGGTTTTCACACATGTGATGGAGACTAACCATTTGCTGAAGCCAGGATCATGGCTTGGAGCATCTCTGTGTCAAACTGGTTGTTCGGCCAGGCTCCACCTTCCTCTCCATTCTGTGAGCTATGGGAAAAGAAAAGAAAGAGCAAGTTACCGCAGCTCAGTAAGGAGGAGTAGGCATGTCAGAGAGCATGAGAGGCCAAGGCTGTGGGCTTGTCTGCTGGCAGAAAGGAGTCTGCAGGCTTTAAATCCTTCTATTAAATAATACTCAGGCGTCAAAATACCTTCAGAGGTCTCCATCCCTCTCCAGGCTTTTGAAGAATAACCACCAATACCAAAAGAACTTGGGAGCTCAGTGGTGCTTCCAGCAACATCTACCTAATTCCTGCCGACTTCAGAGACAACCAGCACCTTCCACCACTACAACAGTATAATGTAATACCAGTATAACGTAATACCACAAACAAAAACCAATCCTAAAGCCCCAGAGCTGCATACACCCTTGCACGACCAGGTTCCTTTGTTCCTTTTGCAGGCCATGTGAGTGAATGCTCCTTTCAAGCTATTTCAGGTTACAACTCCAGTCTGCAGCTTCATTCATGAGACAGAGGGTGAGAAAACCCTGTGGATTTGGGAGCAGCACGGAGCCAGACGTCCAGCATCATGAAACCTGCTCAGAAGGGAATCCAAGAGCAGCCGTCAGCTCTGCAGAGCTGGCAGCAAACAGTCCTGGGGAGGCTGGAGCAACGGGGAGAGCAGAGAAGGGAGGAGAGAAGAGAGGGACTGGCTCAAGGGGG
>NW_009725559.1:22712-24442 GCF_000703405.1 Apaloderma vittatum
GAGCCCCACAGATCTGCCTGGAAAACCTCTGAGGCTTTGATTAAGGAAGGTTTGTGACCGAGGTTACAATTAGCAGTCTGTGCACAGCCTAACAAGATCTGCTTTCATGTCTGCCAGGTGCCAGCTGTGCTCAGCCACCACTCACTGGTGGTGGCACTTCCCCTCCCAGAGCCCCCCCGGAGTCCCACTGCTTCCAGCAGAGAGACCTAAATGTCTCACCAGCTTCCTGGGTCCTCCTCTGCTCTGACCTTAAATGATCACATCACTCAGACTGCCTCCACCAGCCGAGTGCTCTGCCCACCCACAGCTCTTCCTGCCCACTCCTTTGCCAGGCTTTGCCTCTTGGCTGGGTGCTGGCTTGCCTGGGATGCAAACTGCCCTGCTTTTGTGGCCAGGAGCTCTGCAGAAATGAGATGAGGGGGCATTGAAAGTCCTTCCCCTTGGAGAGAGCTTGAGCCCATTTCCCAGGCAAGTGCTCAAACTACCAGGCTACAAGGCATGGAGGTGGCCTCCTCCTCCATCACTGTGGTCCCAGACCTGACACCCAGGAGGTGCCAGACCCCAAAGCCTTCCTCAGATCCTGAAGCCCAAGAAGCCCTGCTCAGATGTGATCAAGCAGCTGAGATCTACCCCAGTTCTGGGGTCTCCTGCTCTGTGCTTGAGCACTTCGCGCCCCGCACAACACAAATGACAGCACAGGCACTGCCAGTGCCAACACAACACAATGTGCTGGGTGGCAGATGGGCTCCTCACTATCATATCGAGCACCCCACTGCCCAAATTCTTCCTGATAACTGTGCTCGCTGCAGCCCCCCCTGCCCAGGACAGGCTCAACATGGCCATTTCGGAAATGGGATGGACCTACAGGCACATCCTTGAAGGCTGTAATGCCACAGTAACTTTGTAGGGTGGGTAGCTACTGCCCCAGCTACATCCAAGTTCTGAAAGGAGGGAAGCCCGGAATGCACAAGAGCTTTCACTGTCCTCCCTGTGCAAATATCCTGCACACAGGAATTAAAATGGCAGATGCACAGAATAGATAAGGGTGCCTGTGAGCTCTGATAAAATCCCATATGGCCCTCCTTGGTCACGCAGCTTGGTATGGAACCAGAGATGGGCATATAGGCACAAACTGCCTTTGAAACATGAGATCTGAATGTTAGGATGCTTGGATGGACACACCCAGGTACTTGCTGAAACTCTGGTCTTAAGCAACTTGCCCAAAGGTACACAGGACCAATGTCAGGATCACCTGACTATCCGTCCCTTCTGCACTGCCTGCCTGACCCACCCCCAGCCAAGCACAGGGCACTGCTCTCACACCTGTTTATCTGTGAAGGATGCAAACAATCGCTCACGTAGCAGAGGCTGCCCTGGCACAACACTGCCAACGGTACTGCTTTGGAAATACCTGCCAGCTGCTGCAACCCAGGGCATCCTGAACACTATTTATATATCCATCCCTCGCAACATGGGTGGTGGCACAGTTTCAAGAAGGCCAGAAGCAAGGTGTCCTTGCCTCGCAAATTGATTTCAATGTCTGCGTGATGTTCGTGCTGAGGCTCCTCGGAATGTGGGTACCGCTGCCCTGCACTCGGTGTCATGCCAGCGAGCAGCGTGTGGGCCTCAAGGACAAGGTGGGGACAGCCCTGGGCTGCAGTGACCTGTTAATGTCATGAGCAGGGCTGGGAATAGAGCCCCGGGCTACATCCAATAAAAGACTTAGGAAC
>NW_009725560.1:0-2056 GCF_000703405.1 Apaloderma vittatum
TCCAACTCCCGACATTCTGTGATTCTGTGATAAACAAATGAAATGGCTGGGATGGACCAAACCCAGCCTCCACTCCTTCCCATGGCCAAGTTCAATCAGCAAACCACTCGTCCCCGCAGCTTTCGCCAGGCTACAGCTGCGAGAGCACCGCTGCGTCATGATTACATGGCGTCCCCGTGGCATTTAGTAAAAGAACCCAATTAAACCTTTAAAAGCAACGAGCCTCTTGGAAAATGAAGGTCTGCTAGCCGAAGAAGCAACCTGATAAATATTTCCAGTAGGGATAAGTGAGCAGAAGAGCTCCACAGCCAGCGCCTCGTCATGGTCCAGAGCCGAGGAGGCTGGAGTCCAACACTGAGGGAAGCAAATGGTCTTTTGCTTGGTATGAGAACCACCATTTCCGGGCTACACAAATGGGGATTTTTTTTTTCCCCAAACTTGTTTTTAATTTCCTGCTAAACAAAATTCTAAAAATAAGCATCTGAGATGCATCAAAATGCTTTGCTGTAACTCTATTTAACTTACAGCAAAAAAAGAGTAAATTTCCTCCTCTTGAATCACTCCATTTTTCTACCCCCCAAAACGAAATGCATTTATATCCTCCTTCCTATGACACACTTTGCTCTCAAGAAACCTGCATTTTCCTGTAGAGAAACTGTGCTGGAGTATTTCCAACAAACTCCACTCCAGCATAATAAGAAAGTGCAGCTGATGCCCCATTAGTGACATGCATTTGCAGAAAAGGCAATTTGCACAATCCCAGCAGAAAAACAATCAGGAATTTAAAAGAAAACAACATGTTGGGATTGTTGTTGCCATAAGTGACCTCCTGGAAGACAATTGGACCAAAATAAGCATTTGTTCAAGTTTGCATTAAAACAAACAATAGTTTGCAATAAAATAAACAACGTTTTCTTTAAGTTCTAACACAGGGATTAAAAAAAAGGATAAAAAAGTTCTTGGAAAGGGACTTCTACTATTGAATATATTAAAAATAGCCAAGTAACCACTGGATTTCCATGAGCAAGCCCTCACTAGAGAGAAAGGAAGCTGATGTGCTCTGCTTTGACTAGAAAAACGGACTTCTGCGTTGGGTTATAATCCTCTGGAAAAAAACTATAGGAAGGGGAATCACTAATGAATTGCTTGTAAAAACATATGATATGTTTAAAACAGTTCCATGCTGGATGAAGAGCACAAAGGGTTTCCCAGTCCCTTTGGGGTTGGGGAAACAGGCAGACAAGAGTGGCTTGAGAGGCACCGGCTCCCACCAAAACCACCCCCGCCAGCCCTCCAACATGTCCCTGGTGCTGTCAAACAACAAGAAAAAACCCTGGGAAAAGTGTCTAGAGAACTGCACGTATCAAGCCAAAGAGGTTTTTGCTGAAAGTTTGCAGCTCACACTTTGTAGAGGCTGTTTGTGTTTCCTGTTCCTTGAAATAAATGGAATTCCATTAGCACGAAGGGGAACAAACCAGGATTTTTGCTGGCGTGGGGGGTGAGAAACTTCAACTCTGATCCTCCAGCCCACTTTTCTCATCAGAAACCAGCCTGAAGAAGAAAAAAAGTAATGAAAGAAATCCTCTCCCAACTGCTCTTCCTGCAATTAAGGAGTGATCAGCTGCCAAAGTGTGTGCCTGGGGCTTCGCTTTCCCTAAACTGTTTATTTTATTGGAGCACAGCTCACATTTGGAAGAGTTTAGGCGGGCAGGGGTCCCCCATTGCCTGGGCTGCTCCGAGCCACAGCCGCCAGCCTGGCTCCCGGGGTCCCTGCTCGTCCTTCACAGTGAAAAAAAAGACATTTTTCTCCAGGACCAGGAGCTGGTATCACCCCACCAGCTTTCCCTCCCTGGCACATCTTGCATTTCAAGCCGAATCCCTGCCTTTCCTTCTTCCTGACACCCCCAAGGAGAGGGTTTGAACCCTGACACGGGTCCTGGTGCTCTCCTAGAGGGCTCAAAGGGAAACCACTGATTTCTGTTTCCCCCTGACCACAGACAAGATTCAGAGAGATGGATCTGGGGAGGGACACGTACCCCTTCTGCCACCCACGGTG
>NW_009725560.1:2096-2322 GCF_000703405.1 Apaloderma vittatum
GTGACCACGTCTAGGGGCTCAGAACCGCCCCCCAGCCTCAACTGACACCGCCAAGATGAATGAATATCTTTCACCTCACATTCAGCCTTGCTATCGGTTAGTAACTGTAATGTCCCCATCCATCAAGCCAAAAAAAAAAAAGAGTTCTGTTCCATGTGACTCGCAATAAGCAGCCCGAGAAAGCCCTTGCAGCGTCACCGTCCTGCTTCCCTGCAGGGACACACGA
>NW_009725560.1:2347-15157 GCF_000703405.1 Apaloderma vittatum
AGCATTAAGCTGATGAGACCCGAGCGGTGTGTGCCTGCCCCCCCGAGCCCTCCCCGCGCCGGGAGGGGCAATCTGCTCTGCATTAGTGGGCACAGAAAAGAGAAAAGAGCGGGTCCTGCTTCGCCCGGCAGAACAGAGCGACCATTGTAACCTCGGCTTCCATCAGATGGGGAACAACAGGATACAACCTGATCCACCGCTAATTCCCTGCTCGCATCTTCAAAAGAAAACGGGATGTTTTTTAGTAGTGTTTTCATATTCTGTTCCAAGGAGAGGATTTAATAGTACCCCTGTCCTCCTCTCTTTGTAGGTGCAGCAGAAAGTTGCTCCCTGGAGCCGGGGGTTGAACATGCTTTATACGCGTCCCATGGGTTCCTTTTTTTGCCAAGCACGGTTTCTCGTGCAGCTCACAAATTTATTTCATTTTAACACCCCCTTTCCACGAGCCCGGGATCAGCAGAAAGCAGCCGTTACCATTGCTGGGGCTGCAAAGCCAAACAAAAGAAAACAGGCAGCAACAAGTGTCTCGAACCACCCAGGGAAGAACCCCTCTTCCCCCAGCACCTCATTGCATTTGGCAGGTTATTTCCTTGCTAATGTTGGGGATTTCAGAATCCATCTCCCCCAGAAAGATGAAAACAGCGATAACATGGGAGGTGCAGCTGGCTGCCAGGACAGCCTTTTCAGCTGGGAACAACAGAAAAGGTACCTGATACGTTGCTTTTTACAGTCAAACACCAGGGCTGCCCAGCTTCCCCCAGCCCTACAGCCACACAAATTCTGCCAGAAAACCACAAAACCCTTCTCTGAATTTTGCCGGACTACTTGCTTTTCTGCTAGAAGACAGGTCCTGTTACCAGCTGTATCACTGAAACTTCACACCAATCACCCTCTCCCACGCAGCTTTCCGATCACAAACATTTTGCCCTTCTTTGTGTTTTCTGTACCCCTTAGAAATCAGGTTTCGTGTCGCTGTGCTCCAAGCTGGCTATTAACTGAGAATGAGCGATGCTGGAGAGATCGAGCCAACAACACACCTTCCTAAGGTAAGTAATTTGTCTGTATTTTGTGAACACACACACACATATACGTATTTTTCCCAACTCTCTCATTATCTCTTTGGATAATGAGTCACATTTTAGCACTCAGTGGTCAGCATGACCCAATAGCTGATGAAACTGGGCAACACAGGAGAGGACCCACTCCAGATGGGCGTTGCTCTTAGCCAAGATACTGCTGAGGAATAATCCTCCTCCCCATCTCGTGAAGTGACCTTCACGAGGGACTGAGCACACAGGGAGGCCAGGGCACAAGGATGGCTTCCTCCAGCTCTCCACTCCGGTGCTAACCCTGGACAGGGGGAGGGAGAAACACCTGGAAGAACATATTGTCACCCTGGGCTAAATGTCGCTAGACAAAAGAGATCAGTCTTGGGGCTCTGTTTCTCAGGGACCGCGATGTGTCAAAACACCGGCTGCTGCGTGTTGGCAAGATGCAAAAGCCAAAGCTGAGAATGGAGCACGCACTTCGTAATTTGGTTTCCCTTTTCTTGGAGGTGCCAACCAGCCCCTTTTGAGATGCAAAAGATCCTTCTGCACTCTCCTGAGTGCTGGTGGGATGCTTAGCCCATGGCCAAGGCGGGCTTTTTCCTCCACTAAGGGACACCACGGTGTCTAATGATGGAGTGGCAGTCTGGGAGGGGACAAGTCAAGTCTGAACCTGGGTCACCAAGGAGTGAGCAGGGATGAGGACAGATGGAAATGCCTGCTTATGGGTAAATGGAGAAACCAGGGCTGTGGGTAGGCTGGGCTTGAGATGCAGGAGCCCGTGCCAGGAAAGCTGCAGCCGTGCTGGTCGCACGCTTCAGCGCAGCCCTTCCCCTCTGCGCGCAGGGCTCACAGCCTGCCCCAGTCCCACAGGGCTCTCCCACTCCCACTAGCCCCACAGCCACACACGAGAAAAAAAAGAAACAACCTAGATCCAGCCCAGATAACCCTCGGTGCCCCTTTGAAACGCTTAATGCCCATTCAAAACCTTCGTATTGAAAAGCTCAGTTCAGCCCTTCTCCTGCCCAGCACAGCAAGGAGCAGTGGTGCTTCCAGTGCTCCTATCACCTGTCCAGTGCTCCTATCACCTGTCCAGTGCTCCTATCACCTGTCCAGTGCTCTATATCACCTGTCCAGTGCTCCTATCACCTGTCCAGTGCTCCTATCACCTGTCCAGTGCTCCTATCACCTGTCCAGTGCTCTATATCACCTGTCCAGTGCTCCTATCACCTGTCCAGTGCTCCTATAACCTGTCCAGTGCTCTATATCACCTGTCCAGTGCTCCTATCACCTGTCCAGTGCTCCTATCACCTGTCCAGTGCTCTATATCACCTGTCCAGTGCTCCTATCACCTGTCCAGTGCTCTATATCACCTGTCCAGTGCTCCTATCACCTGTCCAGTGCTCTATATCACCTGTCCAGTGCTCCTATCACCTGTCCAGTGCTCTATATCACCTGTCCAGTGCTCCTATCATCTGTCCAGTGCTCCTATCACCTGTCCAGTGCTCCTATCACCGTCCTCTTTTGCACCCCTATTTTAAAGCATTATTTTCATTCAAAGAGAGCAGCAGCGGGTGCAGGACGTAGAAACTCGCCCCTGTCAGCGAGTTGGAGTCCTGGATCGAAGTGATGGATGAGCTCACTAATCACCTTCGTTTACCAGCGCTAACGACGCACAATGTGAAAAGGCTTGAAAACAAATTTTTAAAAGCTTCTATCAAAGCTTCATCCTAAAGCTTGATTCTCCTAATTGGGAAATACAGCCAGGGGTGACACCACGCTGAGGCTGGCTGGTAATTAGACCGGCACTGATGCCTGGGGGGGTGATACCTTTCTTGCATGAGGACAGGAGAGCAGCCCCACACAGGAGCAGCAGCCGGATCCCTGGAAAGGGACCAAATTGCCCCTCATGGACTAAAAAAGGAGTAAGGCAGCGACTGTTTTAGACAAGACAAATAATCACGGGGTGTTTGGAGGACTTCCAAGGCAGGGAGGAAGCACGCGTGTGCAGGGATTAATTATTTCACCAGCTGATTCCCTCATTTAATAGCAATTTCTACTAGTTGATTCCCCACTCTGCAGCCCAAGTCGTGGGGATAAATTTAAATAATCACCACCATGTGCCTGAAGCAAGTCTAATTTCCACTCCCTCCAGAAAGAGAGGAAGTGGAGGAGTAATTATATAAAAAAAATAATTAGAAAAAACCCACATTCTTCACAGTCAAAGGCCTTTTCTAATCAGGCACAGGACTAGAAAACATATCCAGGGCACCACAAGCATCTAAACGCCCAGAGCAAGGGTGGATGTTCCCTCTGGGGAGAGGAATACTACTGAGTTACTGCTGAGTTCAGTTGCAGGAGAGGAGAGTAAAGAGGAGGTGGAGAGTAGTGAAGTTTTAAAATCACAGATAGTGCCTGTGTCTACCTGAAGCTTTTAAGCCTGTGGCACAGCTCAGAAAGAGGGTGCAAGCTCAAAAAAGCACAGAGGTAGGAAGGGATGTGGTGCTGCTGTAAATCACCTCATCACAGCCTCAGATTTTTTCCTACTTTAGGATATTTTTTAGTACTGCTTGGCTATCAGCTCATTTGCTCAACAAGGGAACTGCAAAAGCAATTGAAGCATTTGTCAGGGTCAACACTTATCAGTGAGGAGAGGAAAGAGTACTCTGTGGTTTAGGTTAATTATTTTAAATTCTGGAGCAATCTGGACAACTTGTGGAGGGCGACGAACAGGGTAAGGGCTCATTTTACAGAGTGAGTCAATGGAAAATCTTAAGCCCCTTCCAACGTGACAGCTTGCCCTGCAGCACTTACCCGGGTGGCATTTCCATACGCATGCATTATTTACAGTTTACCTCCAACAGCTTAGCAAGTAGGTCTTTGCTAACACCAGCTCCTTCCGACTAAGCAAGGGGTGACGGGGCCGGCATGGCAGCTTGGCCGGCACATGGGAAGGACCCGCAGCCTCGCTGTGATGCTGGAGCTGTGAGGGATAACCCCTCCACCAGCAAAACGACAGCCCTGAGATGCCATCCATCCCAGCTCGCTGGCGATTACCCTTCGGCTGCACAGAGGAGAGAGAAGGACCAACCAAACCGGACACTGAGTGACGTGAGTGAAGCCAAGGAGGCAGCTGGTTATGGACCAAAAGGTTTAGTAGGTTGGATGTGTCACAGGGATAGAGATCAGAATCAGCACAGGACAGAAACGTGGATTGTAACTGGGAGGACTTATCTGAGATGCGTCTCATTTGAATTGGCTGAGCAGTCGCAGGGATAATAACCACACACTTGTGTTTCCTGCGCTCTGTAAGGCTGAAAATCAGAGATCACAGAATTATAGAACAGTTTGGGTTGGAAGGGACCTTAAAGAGTCCTTAACACTGCCCAGCAAAGCACCCAAAACCAAGAGATATCAACTGAAGGGCACCAAGTCTCACTGCAGGGCACAGCTCTGACCATCCCAAGCGATGCTTTACAGCTGGCGTGGGACACGTTCCAGTCAAAGTCAATGCTGGCTGTTACCTTCTTTCAAACCATCCCTACCAGGCAGGAGAAAGAAGAGGCACGCGATGTGCAAAGGGGCGCTGCCTCCAGCAGGAAGCTCTTGGTGGCCGAGGCGAATTCCCTATTTCCAAGTCAAATTACACCAACTCCAACCCCATGCATCTGAGACACCAGAACAGACTTTCCACCTTCTCCCAAATGGACAAACCTGGCTGCTCCCCCTCCCTGTGACCTGCAGCCCCTCGAGCTGATTTTCAGATTAGACAGATGCTCATCCCACCTCACGTGGCACAAAATCCCTTTTCCATTGCAGCCGGTGTCTCTGTCTCTCCTTCTCCAAGTGCTGCATCATTGCACCTGCCTACACTTTGTTTTCCCCAGATTTGCTGAAAGCTTGCAAATTCACACCCGGGCTCAGCTCCTAATAATCTGTTTGCATACCCAAGTCATGAGGTCTTCAAAGAACTCCAAGGCAGCCACTAACAGCGTGCTGCAGAATTATTTCTTAATCACAGTCCTGGTAAGTATTTGCTTCCCTGGATTTGCAGTGTTTCACCTTCCCCCCACCCACCAACAGGTGTTTCATTTGCTCACCATTTAGTCCTGTTTTCGTCTTGCCAAAGGTCATCCCAGTGTCTCCGACTCTTAAATTCAACAACAAACATTGCTGCACTTCCCTTCCAAGCCTCTTGGGAAGGACAGGCCACGCTGCCAGCTAGAGCGGATTGATGTGCCCTGACATGTCAGGGGACACCCCAGGCTCCGTCTGTGTTAGAGCACTCCTGCCCTCTGCAAGATATCAAAATGGCTTTTTCTCGCAGGCTGGATCCTGCTTCAGGTCAGTCCCAGCACAGATTTCCTCTGAGACCTGCTCTTCTATGGCTCCCAAAGCACATGAGGAAGCCAGAACAGGTCTGTCTCACCAGAGACAGAAGAAGTGGGAGGAAACCTCGAGGCAGAAGAGCAGGGACGCGTTAGGCTGAGTACAGCCCGGAGTGAGCCCCTGCAGCTCCAAGGGAATGAACAGCAGGATGCTGCAGACCCTAGAAAAATCTCCCCTCCACATCGCACTAATCCTAGAGTCACGGCAAGCATCAATGCAATAGAATAACCATTCTGGGTCGCATCATGGTCTACCAAGTCCAGATCCTTACTGTTTAGGTAAAGGATCTAGAGCTTAACTCAATTACTCCTGCCCTAGCAAATCCTCCCAGCTTCCCACGCTTTAGAGACCTCTTGAACGAGAAGCTGAGCCTAAATTATGGCGTTTAACAGCCTCTGTCCTTAACTCCTTTCTCAACTCTCTGTGCTTCTGGGCCCTTCAGCACCATTCAACAGGGAGACCCAGGTGAAAAAGCAATTCTTTCCGGTTGTTTCCAGCCTGCCAGGTGCTGATGCTGAAGCTTTGCTGTAACGATGGGACACTTGTTGGGCTGCTCAGCTGAGGGAAGCTGGGATCTGGCTCGAGCATCCTCCTGCACCATCCAGCTCATCCCTCCCGGTCTGATGCACTCACGCTAATTCAGGGATAAAGCGCACACCAGGGACAACCCAGTGCTCTAGTATTTATAACCCACTAGCCTTAAAAGAGCATTATTTAAAGCAAAAGCTGCTTAGCACTCTACTCTATTGACTTTAAAATGACTTAGCTTTTTTTTTTTTTTAATTCCTCTCTCATTCAGCAGACATCTATCTTTCTCCAGCTGAATTAAATCCTTTCCCTCTTCCCACCTGGCTTACCTGTGACGGATGATCACCGTTCGACGCATCCTCTCCCCTCCAGCATCATGCACTGTTCCCACGAGAAGGACAAAACATTTCACTGAGGTTTTCACACACCCACAAAATGCCGGACCCGCCAGACGGGATGACTTCATGTTAAATGGCATGTATTGAGATGAGCTTCATCGGATTTTCTCCATAGCAAGGGGAATTGAGTGCAGCAAGAGATGCAGGAGATGATAGCTCCATCTCAGGGGGGTGTCCTCGAAAGATCGGGATTTCTCAGGGATAAGCCGGCTCCTGACAGCCGGGCTGGCGCCGGTGGGGTTGGGGCGGGTGCTCAGAGCACAGTCACTGCCACTCGCCAGCACTTTTCCTCGTTTTTGGCAAAGGGTTTAGCCGTGTTTAACCCCAGGCTTAACCTGCCCACCCCACTCACTCAAACCCATCTTTTGGGGTGCCAGCATGGAGGAAAAAATTCTGGCCAGCTACCTCGATGCATGCAAAGAAACAGCCTCAAAAAGTGGCTTTGGTTCAGCTGTTGTGGAAAATGGACTTCCCACAAGCGAAAGAGCCCCTGGCCGGGCAGTTTTTGAAGCCGCACAGACCATCAGAGAGCAGAAATGGAGAAAGCCCTGTGCTGCCAGTCATGCATGTGCCAAAGGGAATAAATTCAAGAGGTAGGAGCCCAGAAGAAGCATCAAGTGGAGGAGCACGGAGAACAGGACAAATGACAGGTCAAATCACAGTTGTTCCAATCCCAGTTGTAAAAGAAATACAAAATCCTATCTTGAGTAACTTTAAAATGTCCTGCTGTGGGCAGGGACACCTCCTACCAGATTGGGCTGCTCAAAGCCCCATCCAACCCGATGCCTGTGGGTATACCTGGGATCTGCTCTGCAGGAGCCAGAACCAGTCCCATCCGAACGGCGGTGAACACCACACCTTGCCCCGCTACTGCTCTTGTTACTGGGGTACTCGTTAATAAAGCAAACGCCTCAGAAGAAAGGCCAAACAAAAAATAAAAACCGAGATAAGCTGGATGCCGAACGCACCGTGGGAAGGATGATGCTCGTGGTGGGTGGCATGGCTGAGCGCAGCCGCCTGGCAGCCCTTGGGACACGGCCTCGAGCTGCCACGTCACTCAGCACATCTCTGACAGCACCCAAGGGAGAGCTGGTTTTTGTCGTTTTGCTCATCCTCCCCTTGTTTTGCACCAAAATTCGAGCTCCCTTCTGACTTCTGTGTCACTCCAGGTCTTCCCATCACGTTAAGTCATCTTTCTATTGCAGGAGGATTACTCAGTCCCCGTGGTTAACCCGCTCCATCCCCGGTCAGCCGTGCTCAGGCAGGGAAAACCCCGGGCAACAACCGGCTCTGCAGGATCTGCTCCCCTGGGACTCCCTCCCACGTGGCCAGCAAGTAGCCCAGGGACAAGGGACAACCAGGCACCAGGCACCTTGCAAGATGCTTTTGGCGGTCATTTAACATTTCCAGAGGAAAGTCTGGCTAGGCTGGGGTTAATCTCAGCAATGCGCAAAGATTAAATCCTAATTTCCAACCCTTTTGATACAGACAGTCACAAAAGTAGGGTATGATAAGCTTGGGGGCGGCCTCTCTTGTGCTCTTAGGGCAATTACCAGAAATAACATGGTAAATAACCGCAATATTTCTAATGGTGCAGGATACACCCAGGGAAAAGCTCCGCTCTGCCCTAGTAGAGCTCTTATTCACAACTGCCAGGCACAGGCAGACAGCACTTGGTATTTAGTGCCTTCCCTGGGAAATGAAGTGCATCCAGACCGCAATCAGTCTGGAGACAAACAAAGCTCCGTGTTACAGCTGCAGCCAACACACGGCCAGCCGGGGGTTCCCGGGACATTTGCAGCATCATGCCTGGATGAGGACAAGAGCAAACACCGTCAGTCTCCTGACACAGAAGGGCACAGCCTGTCCCACCCTGGGGAGCAATGCAGCATTTGGAGCTACCACCAAATCACAGCCAGGTATTTAACTCCTGGCGTGGACGTCAGTGCCAGGATTTATAGACTCAGCGACCACACGGGTGACATGAGGCTGCAGAGCTCGGTCATTGTGGTATGACCCAGCAAAGGTCAGAAGATCCACCACAGCCAGGAGCACCTCTGTCCCTCACCCACGTCCTCCCGTGAGACGCAGGACCCTGTGAGCCAGGACCAAGCATCCCACGGAGGGAGCCTGATGGCCTCAGCTCCCAATGCCAGGCAGCCTGAAGAGCCACCAAGAACCTGAGTTTCACTCTTTTCCATCCCAAACACAGGCACAAAGTCTCAGGCCATGCAGGGAAGAGCAGAGAAGTTTGGAAATCGCCTGCTTTCCGCTGCAAAGAGCAGTGATTTGCAACACACCCCAAAATCACTGCACAAGGCAATATCCCAGTCTGGGTTTTGTAGCATTCACTCCATATGCTGGAAAGCACTTTGCTGCTCTGTCCCTTCTGATCTCTGTGACAGCCACGTAACAGAGGGCAAAATAAAGTCCTGTTGACACAGACAGAAGAGTTCCCCTGCTTGTGGGTCCCTAAGGTCTCCAGCCCACAAATCTGCTGCTCTTCTGCAGCAGCAAGCAGCACGTCTGCTGTGCACGCACACACAAACACATGGATGGGATTTTAGTGAAGAGACGGCATCATTCTTGCTCCAGCCTCCTCCCACCGACAGGGGATTTGTTTCGGATGCTCTGAAGAGACCATTTGTTGAAGGAGCTACAACTTCTCCTATCGCTCACCCACAAGCTGCTGGCAGCAGCAGAGGATTTTCATCCACGAACATTCATTCTCTGTTTTCAAAAGGAAAGGCACATTATTCTTGCACCGGGATTCCCCGCCATGAAAATTCCTTTTTTTTTTTTTTAACTTCACAAGGGCTTTGTAAAGAAATGCAGGCAGGCACTGCATGCCAGTAGGAAAACTCAGCATTCCTCCAAGACAGAAATGTTTAGGAGTGGGATGGTAAAAGATCATTCCTGCCACCAAAAAGAAGGTTGCTTAACCTCCACGAGCAACTCATGAAGTCTAAACATCCTTCCACTGGAACAAGTTACCTGGAAAAGTTGTGGATAGCTCATCCCTCGAAGTGTTCAAGACCAGGCTGGATGAGGCTTTGAGGAATCTGATCTGCTGGGAGGTGTTGCTGCTCACGGCAGGGGGGTTGAAACGAGATGATCTTTAAGGTCTTTTTCAACTCAAACCATTCTATGATTCTCTTTTGTGTGAACAGGTCTCCACACCTGGCTGCCAAGCGCGATGGAGAACACCCAGCCTGCAGGTAACCACGGGTTAAAAACTGCTACAGCCAGTTGGGGCATCCTGACTTCCAAAAACTGTTCTGAACTATTCACTTGCATTTTCACACAGCTTTTTTCAAGGTGATCTCAAACGACTTCACACCACATGTTCTTTAAGAGAGGAAAGGGGACTTCGGGCTGACTCCCAGGTATAAAGGAGGACCCCAAAGTGCCCGTTTCAGACTAATATTACCTCTCACATAAAATCCTTACTTGATGCAAACACTCACCCTTTGGTCACAATTTGGAAAAAGAGAGAAAACATAAGCCTTTGAAGGTTCAGTTTCTGCTGAGGATAAAATATTTTGGACCCTTTTCACAGCCCTTTTGATGGGAAGAGTCACCTGACATCGAGCTGTCACTGAACTCTTCGCAGCCCGCAAGCTCCCTGACCCATCTGGGTACCTACAGAAATCACGTTGTCACTACAGGATTTGGGCTGTAGGGTTTGAGGTAATCTGTGGTCACAAGCCAAATATGACAAAGCCAGCAGGGCTGGCTTCCATTACAGCATGCATGTCTCAAAGACGGGCAACTCTTGAATTTAGAAAAAAACCCCACAGATATAATATATTCCTGGTGTTATCAGAGCCAGCAAAGAATGTTTAAGACCTTGTTTAGACCAACTGTGGGCACGATTCATCCTTTATGTACATAAAGCCTTGGGAAATAATTAAGATTCAGCCAGAGGAATGAGCTCAGGCCAGGCTGTGGGAAAGGCAGCCAGCTGCTCTGCAAAGGGAAACAGAAAACAGCCCTTTTTCCTGCAAATCCTCATCGGGCACATTCCTGCCGCGGCCGTGGAGCAGATCTCGTACTGCTGCCCACATCTGCATCTCATCCGAACCCGGCATCCGGGCTGGCAAAAAGGACAAGTGACAAAGAAAAAGGAGTTGGCTGGAGCTAAGTAAAACCACCTGAAAAACCTGTGCGAACTGAGGAAAAAAAAAATAAAATCCACAAAACTCAGACCCTTGCACTTCACACATGACAACAGCAGCGGGAGGATTTGCATGAGTGAGTGTCTGGAGCTCTGAAAGGTAAAGCGGTTTTACAAAGTGAAGAAAAAGTAACACTGGCTCATAACATTGGCTCATAACATTTGCTCACCCTGGTGTAGATCCCCCGCCGTAAGCTCTGTCCCAGGCTCAGGGCAGGCACAGGCTTCTTTTGGGGGGGCTTCTCCGCTTACTGCACAGCAACAACAGAATTAAAAAGTCCAGGGATTTAGGTCCAGATTGAACCCATTTAATTCCAATACTCAACCTGGGCTGCTTCACCCTACATCCTTTGACGCTTTGTGCTAAAAAAACTGTGTGCAAAAAGGGGTTTTATCTGCTGTAGTAAAACGGGGCTAGATTTGGAGTTATGATAGGAATAATGGATATTCCTGCAGATGCTGCCTGTTCCTTCCCCTCCCTGGCTCCTCGCTATCACTCCTGTGCACAGAGGCAAACCCAGGCAGTAAACAAAGGCAGCGCAGCGGCCGGGGTTCTCCAGGGCTGGGAAAGACAGAAGCAAAGCCACGAAGGCTGTTTTCCCCAGGAAAACACCTCCTCCAGCCCCACAAAGCACACAAGCCCACGCTCTGAAGGAATCACGGCTGCGCGGAGCTTTGATTACCCGTTTTGTCTTTGTGATGCTGAAGGCAAGAGCTTGGCAGTGGGAGGAGGAGGGAGATTCCAGGACCTAATTCTACACTTGCTAGTAAAATACTGAGCTGTAATCGTGTCCTCAGGCAGAGCCAGAGACGTACAAATTACTTTAACAGGCTGGCTTCATTCTCCCTCTGTTGGCTCCTCTGCCAGCCAAAATGCTGAGTTTCGTCCTGGATGTTTAATGTAAATATATGCGATTCAGGGGGAGGCATGCAGAGGGAGACAGCAAGCGAGAGACAGACAGATTTATATCATGCAAAAAAAAAAATAAGGTCATCTGGCACAGGTTTGGGTGCTCTGGTGCCAGGCAGCACGGCAGAACGGGGCAGCCCACGCTCCTCCCTGGGTTTGGCTCTTTCCATGCACGCATCGAATGTGATGCCTGGGGTGAGATGGAAACAGAAAGCGCTCGCCTCCCCCTCTGCCTACGCAGCAGGCTGCCTGGCCCCAGCATGACCGGCAGAAAAAAAACCAGCTCCAATTCTCTCTATCATCTGTCCCCATCCTCCTCCTCCGGCTGCTCTGCTTTCGATTACCACCTGTAATGAATGCAGCAGTTGTGGAATAAAGAAAAGCAATTTTCCCTTGTAATTATTTCACCGCATTTCTGGTGAGGCTAATCACAGCTGTTTGGCTTTGCTCCGTGCTCGGCTGAGCTGTGCCCAGGCGCGAGGCACTCGCTCACTGCACCGCTGAGACCTCAGCCAGGATGGGCTGGTCCAGGAGGGATGGATCCATCCCAACGGAAATGCCAACAGGCTTTTAAGCAAAGAAGAGGTGCTATCCCACTAAATATTTTACTGTGGGCAGCCAAGGAGGTGGTAACGCAGTGGCCACCAGCCCTTCACTAGCTGTGAGCAAGAAAAGAGAAACATCCCACCAGTGTCCGACATCCCTGTGATCCCACAGCTGGGGAAAACGCTTAGTCAAAGAGAGCCATCAGCACGGCACCAACGTATCCATTTCCTACAAATGCACTCCCCACAGCTCCCAATCACAGGGATAATTAAACTCCAATTCCTTCTCAAACCCTTCCGACGTGTCCAACCCAGCCGCAGGGGACAGGGGAGCACGGGGAGGCGGGCGCGGACGTGAGCCCGGAGGAAAGATGCCTCTTAATGAAGCTGCGGCACAGGTTACGACGCGTGTGGTTTTGCTCGTCACGAGTCAGTGCGCTAACGAGCGTGTCTCTGGCAGACGGGACTCAGGAGCACAATGCGTCCCAAAGACACGGATTTCCAATTAACGAAGTTAATCGGACAATCTTTGCAGTAGGGCCTGTCGCAACAGGACAAGGGGTAATGGCTTTAAACTGAAAGAGGGAAGATTTAGATGGGAAAAAAGGTTATTTCTAGCAAAGGCTTGGCTTCAACTCACAGTCGCCTCCTAAACGAGCATCTCAACCAGAAACCAAAGCAAATCCCCTCCTACAAACCCCCACCGGGGCAGAGCCAGCAGCACGTGTTCGCAGCCCCGGGGCCACTGTCGTGCGGTCAGCGCTTGTTTACGGCTGAAACCTCACCCCAGTATTAAAACCGTGAAAAACCTCAGCTA
>NW_009725560.1:15168-39516 GCF_000703405.1 Apaloderma vittatum
TCCAAGGAAAGGCAAGCGCTAGGGCAGGATTGTAAGATAAAGCCTCACAAATCTCTGGCACGAGGATGCGCTTACACAAGCGCTCCGAGCTGATAATTAAGGACAGGGATTGGTAATTAAAGGGAGAGTGGCACAAAGCCCTGCTTTAAATTTTTTCTGTTTTCTAGAATTCCTTGTCTTTTGGGCTGTAAAGAGCTCCCCACTGCCACATCAGCGTAACTTTAACAATGCCCTGATGGGATGACAAGGGGGTGCACGTTTCCTATTTTAATTACGAATAAAAAGCCAAAGAGAAGGGCAGTTGAGCTCCTGGATCACGGCTGGGCTACAGCCCTGCAGCACAAAGCCCCAGCACACTCCCTCTATTTCCTTCACTTTATGAAAAAGAGCAAATTTTAATCATCAGTGCACTTTAAAACATTCAGCACATGAAAGTACAGTTACCACTGCAGAAATGGAGGCATTTCTCCACACTTGGGTCTCCAAGGACAGCAGGGTGCAAGGATGCTGAGCCAGTTCTCCAGCAGACACGGTTCTAATCCTATCTGGCCAAGCAATCCTTTATTCCCTTGCGCCCATTTTTCTCACGTGCCCTTTTTCCTCCCTTCTTCTCCACTTTTCAAACTGTTTTTTCACCAGATTAGCCTCCACTACGGCTACAAACAGCATTTACTACAACAGGAACCAAAACTCTCTCAGGACCATGAGCCAGCATCTGGCTACAAATCCTGACTGCCAGATTGTGGCTTCTTGTGTGTTTCTCACTTCCTTTACCAAAAATAATAAATATATAATGTGCAACATCATGGAAAACAAGGAGCCCTTTCTGTTCCCACCAGTCTCATCCACAGGTTTTTTGTCTCCATGGATCCGGGATGCTGGCAGCTGGGATGCTTTGCTGAGGACTCGGGTGAGGAGGGGACCAGGGCCATTTACTCCCTATTTTTAATCAAACCGTTCCCTTTGTGCAAACACACTGTGAGCCACGGTGTGCATGGTAACATGTGCGTGCACATTAATTACCAGCTAATTAGGATGTCAGGAAGCAGCTTGTCTTCTGCCCTCCAATGCCGAGCATGGGCATGTTTGGAGGAGGGATGGTTCAGGTTTTCCAACCTGTTCCTGCTCCCTGGGCACTACTCTGCTGCTCTCTGCTGCAGCTAGGATGCAATGGGGAAAGGAAGATGGAAAAGGAGGAAAATAACTCTGGGAGAGCATAAAGCAACCTAACAACACAGCCATGCATAGGGGAAACGCCAGTGGGACAGAGACAGCTGAGGATTTTGGAGGCTGTGGTAAGGCAAGAAGGTTTTGACCTCCCAGCTCCCTGGCAACCCTGGCTAACGGGTTTAATGACCTTCCTTCACAGTGGTGGGTTTGCTCCTCCTGTCACTGCTGGTGTGCAACGGGCAGCTCCCACCAGCACCCATGTTTGCACACCGTAGCCAAAAGCATCACGGAAAACCTTCTTTCTTGCTCTCCCGAGCCTCAGGTGGCCCCAGAGTTTCAAGGACCAGGGAGAGGACAGTGACCCACCAGGGTGGCTTTCGAAAGCCAACTCACCAGGACTGCGGCTTCCTCTTCATGATGCCCTGGCGTCTCCACTGCGAGTGAGGGCTGAGGTGATACGTGAGCTGCCGGCAAAGCTTCTCCATGGCCCCGAGGGAGTCTCCCTCCTGCAAAGAGAAGGGAGGGACGCCAGGTAAGGTGTCTGCAGCATTGCCATCGCAATCCCAGCATGCTCTGACCCCAGGGTGGCTCCCTGGTAGGAGATGGCAAGCCATAAGGGACCTAAAATTGTATAGGAAAAGAAACTCCACTGATTGCTGTGATGCTGCAAGGATGGGGTCTCAGCAAGGGCCACTCCGTCCTGCACACCCGTGGATATCGCTGCTGGAGAACGAATGTGCAGGAGCACGAGTCCTGCCTGGTTAAGGATGATGAGGTCCTTTCTTGGCTGCCGTGCTGGGCTTCAAGGGGTCCCCACGGCGGGGTTGTCTCTTTGCAGTTCATGGAGCGGAAGCACTGGCATCATTTGACACTACATAATAGCTTTCAGCAGAGATTTTGGGGGAGTTTTCTCAATTCTGCTGAAAATCTCCACCCAAAGGGGTGGTGGCTTGGAAAGCTTTAACTCTGAAAGTGTGGAAGAATTTGGTTCTATAAATTTTGGTTCCTAAAACTAAAATACAAATACCAGTATCTGGGCTGTGCAATGATGTTTCAAGAGCTTTATATACTAAGGCACGATATGACTTAGAATCATAGAACCGTATCAGCTGGAAGAGACTTCCAGTAATGTAAACCCCCCATCCTGCCCTGCCTGGCTTGCTCTCTGAAAGGTCACGAGCAGAGATTAACCTGACCTGAAGAATAATAATGACTAAAAAAAAATGGTATCTGCTTGGTTTTATGAAATTGCTGCATCACGAAACATCTTAGAAAAGACCCAGAAACCAAATAGGAAGCCTGATCTTGGCTCGCTGCCGATTGTTCAGGGTGGGGCTGAGTGCTGGGAGGAGCTGGGCAGGGATGATGAGGAAGATGCTGCATCTTTTCTGCCTGGACAATTACCGCTGCCTTCATGACCTCCCCTTCAGCCCGACCGTCCTGGCAGAGCTGTGAGCTGCGCATCTCATCCAGCTTAATTTATGCAATGTATTCGCCCACCTCGCCTCCAAGTCAGCAGAGTGGGACCAACCTCATAAAGGCATTATAAATATTGAATTAAGTAGCAATAGGGATTTTGATAAATCGCCTCTGGGTGTGCAGGGAAACAATTACAGCAAGTTTTCACAGGGTAAAAAAACAACCAGACAGAAAAAACCACGACAAAACCAGACAGAAAGGGCATATCTGCAAACGGCTGGAGCAGAAATATCAGTGTACAACTTGAGGTCCTTATCTTTTCTGTTCAATCCAGTCTGCAAGACGCTAAGCCTTGACACAAATGGGGGTAGTTTATTCCCAGGCATGTCCAGGTGCCTACGTGGTGCCTGATTTAATTCAGGGGCGATGCTTGCCCAGCTCCAGCTGCACTAACCAGCAGCGAAGTGACGGCACCAGCGCTCAGCCCTTCCATCAGCCACACAGGGATGGCCGATTGCTGCAGCGCACGTAGAAACTCCAGATCCACAGGTAGTTGCAGGCCTTGGTGTACACAAAACATCCCGTCAGCCTGAGCTAGAAACAGCGTGAGCTGAGCTGTGTCACCTCTGTGCTCTGCAAATGTTTGATGGCTGCACCTCCGAATTTCAGGGAAATATGGGTTTAAGAGCATATTTAAACGCATACTTTTCAACATCTCATTTACCGCCACACTTAACTTGAATTAAGGGGTTTCATCTTGCAAATTTCAACAGGGCATCAGACTACGCTAAACTGAGATCTCCTCTCCCGCTAGCGATCCTGCAGCAAGAACTATCTACTGCTCGAGGCTTGGGGATGGATGAACTCTGAGAAACTCAGCCTGTCAAACTAACACAGGAAAATTAAAGAATGAGCAGGTTGTATTTCATGTTTTCCACTGAAAGGCCTGGAAGCACATTGCAGCCATTCTTTAATTAAAGCCTCAAAACATTTTCGGAAGGCAACGGCATACGCTGCTCCTTCTGACTGCTCTGTTTGCTCCCTGCCAGCAACACCTCCCTCACCGTGTAACCAGCATCCCTAATGTGAGAAGAAAACACCACGAGTTTTGACACCTACCCTTTTTTTTAATAGCAAGCTGACTGGTGCCATCAGCTCTCCTGTAATCTATTTTTTTTGCAGCTGTTACCCTTGTGAAGCTTTGCAACAGCCCCTGAAATAACAGCGCCCACCCGCAGCAGAGGAGGGTTCCAACTCCCAGCCCTCAGTGCACTGGAAAAATTCCTGTTGAAAAAGGAACAGTGTGCTAAAATGCTCTGGAGTAAGTAGCCATCATGCTGCAAATTGCCTCCAATATAATCCTGAAAGAGACAAAGTTGTCTCCAGTATTATCCTGACAATTAAGCTGCTGTGGAAAGCGAAATGATTCACAAGAGGAAAAAAAGGCAAAAAAGCTGAGAAGGTAAAAGAAATGAGTTCTTGCTGGTACAAACGTGGCAGGACCATCTTCTCTCTCTGCTAAGAGATTTTTCCCCAAGCAGCGTGGTGTGCGGCTGCCAGCCCTCCTGAGCTGTGTCCTGCTGTCTGGTGGAAGCTCCGACCCGGACTTCACACCAAGCCAACCTCTGAGAAATTCAGCCCCAAGAAATCTCCTCGACAGAACCCGAGTCATCCGCCAACGCTGATACAGCCCACCGAAGGCTCCAACAAAAGATGCTGAAGCAGGGCAAACCATGTTTTAATCCTTGTCTCTGACCACAGCCAGCTTATCCTTCCTGTGGTCGTCCCCACCAGGCCACTCTTTCAGCCTTTTTTCCTTCACCAGTAAGCTCGACTCACAAGCCCAACAGGTACTGGGCTACTTCTATTTTCTGGTTTTAAAACAACATTTAGACAATATGAGTTCTGCACACAGCAGCATTTTTCTGGTCTTGGTACTGTGTGAGGGTATAAACCAGCTGCAAAAGTACTGTCTTTTTCACACTAGTCTTTAGTGATCTGTAGATAAATGCCCAGTTTAACACTGGGATAAACAAACAGCCTATTTCAGAGCCTTCCTAAGTCACACTGTTTTAGGATTGGGCTCCTTGCTTCTGCAGGTCTTATTCCCATGAGGACTTCACCTCCCCATGGGTGAGACACACATGTCTCTGCTTCAAGAACTCACTTGTTTTTTAGGTACCTTCCTAAACCTTACAGTTCCTCTCGAGAGCTCTGTGGGAGGCTCCAGCGCAGCCCCAGCCCTGACCCTCCCTGCGTATGAGAGCTGGGTTGCAGAAAACACGTGTGCAGGAGAAGGGATTTAGCTGACGCGATGCCAAAGGCAGAGCTGGACGCTCGTCTTACGGTCTAAACAAAGGCTTTTTCACTGTTTATGATCTCAATCTCTCAGGAAATTGTTGAAGCTGATGTACACCCTGGTGGGACTGAGCCCAAGAGCTTGTCTGAAAACTGAGTCAGCTTAAAAATCAGCCCGGCTCGCTCGCGTTGACAAAGTTTTAAGCTCCCTGCCTGGCGAATGAGGGGAGCACCACGTGCACCCTGTTAACGCATGACACAGGCAGGAGCAATGATGCTGAGCACTGTCCCTCTAGGCTTCCTGACACCTCCATAGAAGGGATGATAATCAAGCACAAGCGTTGCTGGTTTTGCTAAGCGTATTGTCTTACCCCCAGAACCGAATTGCAGCAGTTGTTATTCCGGAAATAACACACGGGGATTAACTCCTACAAAGGAATCACCAGTGATACCGTGGAGGACCTGGCCCCTTCCAGCATCAGACATTCATGGTGCGTTTGTTACTCTGGTTTCCAGGCTCGGGGAGAAAAACCCCAGAGCATCTCAGGGTTGGGGAGACGGGACAGATCACACAGCGTTCAGCTCTCGCAGCGGCCAGGAAAAAGCCCGTTTCATAGAGCTGGGATATGCCCTGTCTCTTAGTACTACACTCACAGATCAGGTGATAAATGCTGCTGGTGACGAGCCCTCAGCTGAGCTCCCTACAGATCCATCAGCTACACATCTGGAAACATCTGCCAGTTTGGAAAAGCTCTCAGCGCCGTGACCTTGGACACACCTGCACAGCTCCTGCATCAGAAGGGAGAGAAACCTGTGCCACGCACACAACAAAACTGCTTCGAGCAGCACCCAGATAGGGGCAAAGCCTCTCTCTGCAAGGAGCAAGAAACCTCCACGACACCCTCTTTCCTTTTCATTCATCTTGACTGCTCAGATGGAAAGGTTTGAGGACAAGATCTGCCTCAAAGACCACATTTACGCAGCATCCCGGCTCCCAGCTAGACTCACTTTGCCACAGAGAGCAGGGCTGTGCAAGCATCAGCTCAGAGAAGCAGTTTTTGGGCAACATCTTGGCTTCTACTCAACCGTGTCCTCTCCAAGCCAGCAGAGACTCAGCGCAGGTCCCAGCCACCAGACGCGATGCTGAGCACAGGACAGAGGAGGGATGAGGAGAAAGCTGAGAGCAGAGGCTCTTCCCTGCAACGGGCCCCCTTTTCCCATCGTTCCTCCTCCTCCTTCATCTGCCTCCAGCCCTCTGGAGAAGGAGAGGGCTTCTCACTGCTGGGAGGAGCCCAGACATTCATGAGATTTTAATTCCCTTAACATATTTCAGCTGGAGAGGGATTTGTGGCACATGCCCCATCTGCAGTCCTGCAACCAGCCCCACACCAATAGGATCTCATTCAGCTGCAAAATGAGGGGGCAGCAGCACAAGGTGACCCCCACCTGTCCCCACAGCAGAGGGGGTGCTCCAGGGACATACTGGGGATCACCGAGCTCCTGACCCTGGCTCCAGCCCTGAAAAGGAGAGCTCTGGAGGAAGGGATTGAGCAACAGCACGTGAAAGGGGAATCAGTTCAACCCTGGGGATAAACAAGAGCAGGCAAAGGCTTGGAGCCAGGCTCAGCCCGTTGTGTCCTGCAAAACCTGCCCTGTTTCTGCAGGGAGATCTGTTTTATCCTCACTGATGGTCTTAGTGAGAAGAGAAACCATCGCGCCTCTCTCGACAGATCCTCTTGGTGAGGTATCACCCAGCATCTGCGCGCCACCTTGGACCTCAAACGAGCGATCCTTGGACGCGTTCCTCACCACTCCGCCGGCGGAGGAGGGTGTGTGTGTGGGGGTGATTGGAAGCAGAGGGATGACACCATGGGAAAGCAATCACGGGATGAACAGGACCGTGTTCTCACTGGGAATAAATACCCACAGCGTCACTGGCGGCTCTCCTTGCATCACCATGTGGCAACGACTCTCGGGCAATGTAAGGAGATGAGATTTGTATCCACAAACTGGATTTCAGGGCTGCTCCAAAAGAAGCAGCCGGAGAACTCAGAGGAGGACTCGAAGCCTATTAAAGCCTTCTGATAAAGATGTTATTGCAAATTAATTTGTTTTCATTAAGAAATGAATCACCCGCTCCTCCTCCAGCAGAATCCTTGGTGGCGTGCAGAGCCCTGGGGGGGTTGCACCGGGGCCAAACATCGTGTAAAATAGGCCAGCGTTAATGATTAAAGAGCCCTGGTACAGAATTCTTGCTGCAGCACAGCAGGGGATTGACCCAAATTAGAACAATTAGCCATTGTCTCCAGTGGGAGGAAGCAACAGGTTTTTTTCTCCTGTTATTACACAGCGTCACATTTCTGTCACTCCCAATCAATCTCTGAGTATAAAAAAAAAAAAAAAAAGATGCTGCCCTGCAAATTTTAACACGCAAGAAGTTCCACATCGACCTTCCTATAATTTTGACTTAACTAAAAAATTACTTCCCACTCCCAGCTTTTCCTGTTTCTTCTAAGAAAACTTTTCAAATTTGCAACATCTCTTTCCAGATGCTGCAGAATTTGCAGTTGCTGCTCTGATGCACAAAAAGCTTGGTCCATGCACAAACCGTCGCAGCCATAGGCCAGAGAAACTGCTCTCATCCTGGGAGCACCATTCCCTGAATATGAAATACTTGGTGTGGAGAACCCTCAGCCCAGATGTTTGCTTTCCATACAGTTCAGTGCACAGGACTCTTAAAACATGACCTATTTCATACCCAGAAAATACAGAGAATGATAGATTTCCTTCCAGATCCTCCTCCCTGTTTTATTTGTCTTGGGTGATTAGCTAGGACAATCGGATAATAGTTTGGACTATTAAGCAAAAAAAGATAAATAGTTGAGAGAAAAAACCAACAGCCTGTTTACAACAGTAAACAGAGTTATTACACAGTTAAACAAAGACACAAAATAGCAAGAGATGCTCTAGGAAGCCCTAGGACAGATCATCTGCAATGGCTTCGACATGCATCAGATCAGTTATTACAACTTACCAGGCAGCAAAGGAGACCAAATCCCCAGGAACCTGTGCTGACATAGGGACAGATTTGGTGGGGGCTGGAAAGGATGGCAACAAACTGAGGAAATGTTACCTCAGCGCTGTGAAACAGCCCCATGTGCAAAGATTTCACACACCAGGAGATCCCCAACGTGTGCCAAAGCCGATGGGCCACACGGACCTCCAAATACCTACTGGCAAGGTGGCAAGAGAAGGCACAGGGAGTAAGAGAAAGCCATGTCCACCATTCGCCCGCCCCAATCCAGGTCAACGCAGCAGCTGGGAGAAAGCTCTGCCCACCCAAAAACCTGCCGCCATTCCTGTGGCCCCAAAATGGCTTTCCCCGGCCACTGGCACCAGAACAGGATCGTGCTCCCCGGGGTTTAATGGAAACTGAATTTACGATGACTTCCCTTTTGATGTAGTCATGTGGAGCTTAAGTCATCTAATGGCTTTCTGGTTTTCTTTTTTTTTTTTCCTTTCCTTTCTTCTTTTTTTTCCCCCTCCCCCCTTGCTTTCAAAGCATGGCCTAAACTGCAGCCTATTGTTGCACGCAGACATCTGCGCTGCAGCCAGCCCTGGCCCCAGCAAGCCACCACCAGACTTTCCTTTTGAAACTCTAATGGAGCCTTCAACAGCAAAATACCCTCCTCCTGCAAGACCAAGAGCCAAGGAGGTAGGAAAGGCTTTAAATCCACCAAGCGCCAGAAACCACTGACACGCAGCCAGCAGCGAACGCTCGGCTTGGTGTGAGATGGTTCTACCATGGGAGGCTCAGTGGTTGCTCTTACCTACAACTCCATCCCGGTGTGCAGGGATTCCAGCACCAAACCCCTATTACTGTGTGGCTCGTCAGCTGTTGAGTTCCTTGGGCAAGGCATGAAAATGCACATGGAAAAATCCCCACTGTGCTGTAGGGAAGAGCTCTCTAGGCAAGTAGGGAAGAGCTCTCTAGAGAAGTGTCCTTAAAATAACACCATAAGGATATTGCAATTCCCTCTCCCTCATTTCAGACTCTTCCAGGAAGAGACTGCAGTGTGTGGAGAATGAGTGATGAGGTGGATGATGCCCAAAGGCAAGGACATAAGGGCATGGTGGACGTAAGTGATATATCTTGTCCACACAGAGGAAAGAGGAAAACAACATAAAAAAAAATAAAATCGTAGAGTCATTCAGGTTGGAAAAGACCTTTAAGATCATCCAGCCTAACTATTAACACTGCCAAGCCCACCACTAAACCATGTTCCCAAGTGCCACAACTACACAGCCTCTAAATACCTCCACGGATGGCTTTTAAACACCTCCACCACATCCCAGGGCAGCCTGTTCCAATGGCTGACAACCCTTTCAGTGAAGACGTTTCTCCTAATATCCAGTTCAGACCTCCCCTGGTACAACTTCAGGTCATTTCCTTTTGTCCTGTTGCTTGTTACTCGGGAGAAGAGACCGACTCCCCACTTTTCTGCAACCTCCTTTCAGGGAGCTGCAGAGAGTGATGACGCCTCCCCTCAGCCTCCTCTGCTCCAGGCTCAACAGCCCCAGCTCCCTCAGCCGCTCCTCACAACTCTTGTTCTCCAGACCCTGCCCCGACTTCGTTGCCCTTCTCTGGACACACTCCAGCACCTCAAATAAAATGATGATATAGCTTTAAATGGGTCTGTTTGACCACCCAATACCCCCTGTGCAGAAATTATTTTGAAAATAAATCAAGGCCATTTTAATTCAAATTCGAAGAGAAAGGGCACAAATTTAATAAAGGTCATAATAATACGAACGAGTTGTTCCCAGCTGGGTTGACTGCAACTAAGCTCATCCACTTGATCTTTACTGACTTTCCCCAGGTATGCAGCCACGGGGCCAAATGCCACCCGGGTCCCCCCCTGCTCGAGGTTAGGGCCAAGTCCTCAATAGAAGGAAAGATATTCCAATGACTTTTAGAAGAGAAAGATGTGCCCCAGAACTAATTCACATTATGAAATGGCCCAGAAAAGGCCAGCTAGTCACAGAATCACAGAATCTTGGAAGAGAATGAAGATGTCTTATATGAGTAGAGGCATTGGGCTTCTTATAGGAAAAAGGCAATTTTTTACGGCATGGGAAATTCAGATTTGGGCTTGATGACCGCCTTCTCAGCACGGCTCCAGCAGTGATCTCACTGCAGAATCCTTCCCAAGCTCTGTTTACGTCCATCCAGCTATCCACGGAGCAGCAGGAGGTTTGAAAAGACAACAAAACCAAACCGGCTCCTGATTTCCCACTGTGGAATGGCACATGGTGGTGGACCTGGGTCCAAGGGGTGCAGGATTCAGGTCATGGACCTGGGAACAGACAGCAAAACCCTTGCAAAGCTGACAAATAACCATGTACACAGCCAGCTCCCTTTCTTGGAGGCTCTTCCGGGGGAGGAGCTCTCATTTCTGTTCTGCAGTGTTGTATTTCACAATGACTAGTGTGTGTCCACGGGACCTCAGCAGGATTTATGGATGGTCAAAGCTTACCGTCAAATAGAGTACTACACCTTCTTTAAAATCACCAAATGTAGGGGTGTTTTCGTACAAAACCATCTCAAACATGATGAAGTGGTTTGTGGGAAATTCTGCTGTGAGGGTATGTTAGAAGATAGACAGAAATAGAAATGCATAGATGTAGAAGTTGCACAGAAACAATGCAAACCCACCAAACAGCTCCAGATGCTCTTTGGATAAGGAATGTCGTTCATGCTGGAATATGGCTTGCTGGGATATAGGCTTTGCCATCAAAAATTCCCTCTTAAAGAAAGGCACAGATAAAAGCAGTTGTTTAAGTAACAAAGAAAAGGCAAAGAAAAAGATGTTTTTTTTAAAAAAGAAGAGAAGGACCAGTCTTCTCTCACACAATAAACTATACTTTGATAAAAGCTTATAGAAAAGTCAAACTTCCTGTCCAGCAGCAACCCTTTTCTAGAGGACAGAGCATTTTGGAGACCTTGGAAGAAAAGGAACCACTTCTCTTCAGCGTTCTTGATCAGAAAACCCATCCCATTACCTGGCAAAACCCAAATCCAGTAACTAAACCATCCAGGATAAGTTCAAACCCTGTGCCCAGGCCTGCAGTGATCAGGCCAGGAATGGAAAACCAGGAATAGCAGCCTCAGCTATTGCACAGCATGTCCCCAAACTGAAAATGCTTTTGCATAAGACTAATTGAAGGTTGGGGCCATGATTAGTTGCAAGCCCTGGGCTGAGCGCACGTAGCTTAAGCAGCACTTCTGGTCTTCATCACCTTGTTGGAGAAGCCAGACACACCACCAGGAGCAGGAAGGCAGAGCGCAGGTACTCTGTGCCAGGGCAGACAGCATCAGGTCTGGCAGCAGCACAGCAAAATTAACATTTTGTGGAGTCCTGGCTGACAGTAGCATAAAACTCAATGAGGGAGAAAGCCGGCATCTGGTGCAAACTGTAAACGGCTTCAGAGTGAGGACTTCTGGGCAGGAGGTGCCCACAGGGACAACCAGGCTCTTGGCTGAGGGTGACTGCCTGACCCATTGCTCCTCACTATGCTGATTGCAGCTGGTCTCCAGAAAGTCTCATCAACTCCTTGGTCCAAAAGGAGAAGCTGGCTTTGCTCAAATTACCCAAATACTCAGACACGGAGCGTAGCACATGCATTAACTTCCTGGTTCAAAAAAGCCCAGATCCTCTGCTTCCAGGCAGATCTATCAATGGTTCAAACCCTTTCCCCAACATGGCCCAAACCACAAAGGCACGAGATCGCCACATCTTGTCAACGCGCGCTGGTTGCAGAGATGGGAGTGGGTGTTGACCTCCCTAAGGTGACCAGCGAGGGACTAAGCACCAGCAAGGTCAGTCCTCTTAGACTCAGTAAAGGATTTGCTCCAAGTCTTACAAAAACCAGCAGACCAGTCCAGCTCTGGACCGGCCTGACACCACAAAGCCACTGCCAAACCTGGGAAACCCATGGCCAAGAACATCTACACTGGGCATCCCGACATAGTGCTGAGCGCTCACCCAGGATGACTGCAGAGTACCAAGGATGCCAGCAATTGAACCCTGCGTTGAACCAGCCCAGGTTAGGAACTGGTGAAGCTACAGCAGCAGCAGAACATTTGAATGAGGAAATTTGTAGAAACAAAGAAAAGAAATGGAAACCAATTTTGCAGCTCAGGTCCCGCTATAAGAAGTGCTCGCCACCCACTTTGACAAAAGGCCAAAGTGCGACGTGTTTGATTCAGTGTTGACACACCAAAATGAAAAGCAATGCACAGTAGGGCTTATCAAGAGAGACAGAAGGACAAGATGAATGGGATTGCAGCAACTCAGGAAGTTATTCAAAAGGATCCTGGAGTAATATTACACTTGGACTTCAGAGAAGCAATTAAAGAAGGCAATAAAATTCAAGGTGATAGATGGCCCTAAGGGGAACATGCAAGATAAAGGGAAATTGCAAAAAAGAATATAAAAATCTTTTGTGCAAGCTACTGGAGGGTACGCAGCTCAGCTTCCGCAGCAGAGGATAAATGAGCAGCAAGGAAAATGATGCGCAAGGGATCTGTGTGTTGCCTTGTCCACATTAGCTGCACTGCCCCACGCCATGATGCCTAATGCCATCGACTCCGTCCTCAGCTTAGGCGTGCACAAAAAACCGGGACTGTGGAGGAGGCTTTTGAGCATCACCATGTGCTCCTGACATAGATGGTAAGATCCTCAGCTAAATAAATTGGACCCACTTCAGTGCTATAAACAAAGTCGCTAATGGGAAGGCCATTTAGATGCCAGCCTCCATTCCTGGAAGGGTCAGTGCTCCATGCTTTTAACGACAAATGCATCTGATAGACACAGGGAGGTACCGTAAAATAAAGCAAGCAGTTAAAAATCCAGAAGAGCCATTCATTATCCTGGAAACATCTCAGCAAACAACGCACTCATGACTTAATCATTAGAGCTGGTGCACAACAGCAAAGAAAAAACCAGCCAGGTGCTGTGCTGACCAGACTGCAAATGGGCAGAGGGGTTGGAGGTGCCGACATCCAGCGTGTGCTGAAGTGAGTGCATTCAGCGGATGGTGGCACTCACCTTCCTCCTACACACACAGACCCTGCTCCGGGGGTGATGGAGATGGATGCTGGAGAGAGATGGGCGCACAGAGCTTTGCACGGTGCCCGTGACACCTCCCACCATCCTGCCTTGAGCAAATGTGGCTCTTCAGCCAGACCCTGCCCCAGTCAGTCCCTCATTTCTCGGGGGACAGCCTGTCAGAACTGCAGGTCGGAGCCCAGCACCTGCCTTTGCTGCTAAAGGCTGTTCTTTGTACCCCTCTCCCTCCAGGATTAAACCAGAAGTAGATTATTTGGTTATTTATGTCCCAGCTGTAGGACAGCACATAGAGATTTTCCCAGCCCAACAAATCTCCGACGGAGCCTGTGTCTCAGCTGCACCGCACCAGATCCCACGGGAAGAAAACTCCAGCCCAGCCCATTATTGCTGTTGGAGGCGAGCAAGGGGTGTCCCTGAGATACCACTGCAAATATTTATGTCATTCTGTGGGGGCTCTCAGCCCCTCACCACGACCCCTGGGAGCCTCATGACGCGCACGGGAGCCTGGGAAGGGGCTGCAGTGACCCTTTCGCATCGGTCCCCGTCGCTCCCTGCTGCAGGCGGGCACGGAAATGTGAATCCTAGGGCAAGGGCACAACCCTCATCTTCAGCTCAGTAACGATTGTGAGGCTCTCGTAGGCACAAGAGAACTGGGATTCTTTTTTTCTTTTTTTTTTTTTTAAGAAAAAGAAGATAAGACCACAGTAATGAAGCGGCAGCTAAGAGCAGCAGCTGCCTTAGAGCCAAGCTCTCCCAGCAACAGCTCTGGGATGTGGTGAGGCTGGAGGGACCGTGGTCACTTCATCAAGGGCTCCAATCAGAGCCAAATTATGAAGACAGACACAAGAGCTGTGCTGGGGACTTCCTGGAAAGCTGTCTGGAAAGGAGAAAAGAGAAAGTGACACCGAAATCAGGAGGATTAGCAAACTAATGATTGCAAAACTCTTTGAAGATGGCAAGGGTGGGATAAGGCTCTTACTCAAATAACCCAAACTGTAGATAATCACTTGCTGGGCTTTGGCCAGAAATCACAATCCCTGGCATCTATGAACAGCATTCACTGAAAATCCCACAGGAGACTTCCTTATTTGCTCTTTGCATTTCTTTATTATTTCTTGCCCAACAGAGACAGCGCAGCTGCCTCCTCTCTGCAAGGAGCAGCCACCCGGTGATCCCCAGGAGAAGGGGGACACATCATACAAGTAGGGTAAAGGAGAAAGAGGGGCTCCTCTTGCCCACACGGTCCTGACCTGCTCCAAACCTGCAAGGCTGCTTATCAATACATCTCCTCTATTTTGTCAGGGGAAAACATCTCCAAGACCTGGCACAGCCAGGGGCTGCAGACCTGACTCATCTGTGCTGGCGGCTGGAAAGGCAAGAGCTTAGAGCAAAGGGCAAAACTTCTTGCTCCAAGAAATAGCCTGAAGAACATGTCAAGACAGCTGTGATGCTGCAGACAGATGCTGCTAAACACGAGAAACTTCAAATTCCACGATCAGCGATGAAAATGCGAGCGCTTCTTGAGACCCCAGTGGTGCTTCGGTTCAGCCCTCAGGGGTGCAGTGGTGGGCACTGCCCATGTAAACACCAAACACCGCTTTCCCTGACTGTGAAATGCTGGTAATGCTCTTCCCCTTCTTCATACAGGGCTTGAGGAACCAACAAGGAAAGGGCATGGAGAGCTGCTTGGCAGTAACAGTATTTTACCCTCAAGGGATTTCAGCTCACCCTGAAGCACTACGAGTACTCAGCACCTCTGAACCCGCCTGCAAAGGCTGACCACGGTACCCAGCGGAAAAGCTGAAATTTGGGGTACAAGCAAACCTTCCAAATCCTTCCAGATCCTTCCAAAATGCGGTCATAGACCTTTTCCTTCTCTTTTTGGCATTAAAATATTTGTGCTGACCTAGCCCCTTTTCTTCCTTCTCTTCTGCTTTGGATTCAGCTCTGAAGTTTACTTCAGGTGCTTGGCAAGTGCTGCCTTTTGAGAAAAGATGGAGCCACCGTGAAATGTCTTTCCCTGCTATTGCTTCCTTTTTTAAACTTCTGCTGCAGCTCCAACCTGCACGATGATGCCCATCACTGACAACTGGTGTCACCCGAGATGCTCTCAGCTGCTCAGCAGAAGAGGGGAAGGTGCTTTGCACATCACTCGCCGTCTTGTGCAGCACCTGACATTCTGGACACACTGTAAAAAATCCGACTCCAGGTCAACAAAATCCACCCTGCGGCAGTTAGGAGGGTTTGCAGATGGTTACGCGGTGGTTAGGAAAGGTCGTCTTGTTATTATGGGAACTGAGCAAGGGGCCCGGCAACTCTGCCAGATGGCGTTGAGATTTTGGGTTTAAAGAGATAAAAAGACTAAAGTTTGAATAAAAGTCACACTGGTCACACTAGAGTTTGTTTTTTTTTTTAAAATCCCCAGTCAGCTCATCCAACAACCATCTGTGTTTATACACGCATTTTCACCTCAAATTGTGCTGCGGCATTTCAGAGACTTTCAAATCCCAGATTCTCTCTTCACTGCCCACCACGTGGTACCAGTTAGGTAGCTGGGAACGTGGGAATCACAGAATCATAGAATGGTCTAGGTTGGAAGGGACCTCAGAGATCATTCAATCCAACCTCCCTGTCATGGCAGGGACGCCACCTCTCGACTTCTTTGTCTCTCCACACTGCAGTAAGAGTTGCACACACTGCCATGACTTAGTCCACTCCCATGAAAACTCAATACTTCTTCATCCAGGGGAATTTTTGACGTCACTGATAACAGGGTGTGGTTGATGGGCTTCCCCAAGCTGCTTCCCCCTGCCTGCCTCTTCTGCACCAAACAGGCTTAACGCCCTTCACAAGGTAGATTTCCTTCAGAGACACTAGTTTGAAAATCTGTAAAGGGTTACCTAATTCTCATCAACAGCTCATGATTTTCACCAGTTAACCCCGTCATCCAAGGGAGATCCTAGCTAGCCAGAAAGGGGAGGGGGGTTACCCCATCACAGCCCACCTCAGAGAGGGGGAAACAAGGCAGTCCAGGGGTTAAACCAAACAAATTCCACACACACAAATAACCCTCACAAAAATAAATTGACAGTCTTGCATCAATAGGGACCAGACCAGTTCATTTCACATACAAAACCAGTCATTTGCCAGCGGTGGAACCATCACAGCTCATCTAGACCTCACCGTTATTCCCTTTTAGCCCTAATCTCTTCCAAAAAAACACCCTGCAAAGTGCACTTTCCTCATTTTCAAGGCACTCTCCTCAGCTTCAGCTCACACACAGGGGCTTTAGACAACATGTCTTTTTTTTTGCAAAGAAAAGATGAGCAGAGGGCTATGACAAGTTAGGGAAGAACCAGAGTTGTTGTTAGTGGGGTTTGAGCTTCGCAGCCCGTTTCACACTGCAGGATATTTTAATGCATTGCAGATGTCTTAAATACCCAAAAAGAATGATTTTCACACTTGGAGCAAGACCAGCAAAAAAGTCATAAACAAACAAAAATCCCCCATTAATACAGAACACAATTGACTTAGTTGAATCCCCATCACCCCTTGGCTTTTATAGCAGGTATTTGGGGATTTAGAGGCTTTTCATTCATAAATCATCTTTCTTTTATGATGTTTCTTATAGCAAGGAACAATAGTACTTAGTCCTCTTGCAGCACTTTGCATCTGGAATCTGAGAGCTTTGCAAGATGCGTGAGAAGCATTTTGCTTGCAGATCTAACAGCAAAAGGGAAAGGCAAGAAACTCATCGGGGCTGACAAGCTCGCCCAACAGACTGTATCTGAGTGTCCCTCCACGTGTCATTGCCTCATACCTATAATTCCAGCTCTCACTGTTGTAAAAATGAGCGTGATGTCAGAAACTTGGAATGATAATTTGAATTCAAGATCAGATAATAACACGCATGGTGGAGGAGCTGGATTATGTGGTTGGTTTGGGAATAAAGGCACCGAGCTGGTGGTCACGGTATCCTGATTATATTCGTCCTGTATAAACTGAGTTTATAAATACAGTTTTAGCCACGTATCACAGCACACAGGATAGTAAATTAGAGAAGAAATGCTCATTTTAGCTTCAATGCAACTCCATTAGAAGTAACACATTTTAAAAATGCCAGGTATAAAAATCCTAATGTCATCTGTAAATGAAATCCTTTTACCACTGGGCTGAAGAAGGGTTAGAAATAGCTTATTCCATCCAGGTCACAAAATCCACTATATCTTTCTATACTTCCTTTCTTTCATGGGTGAAAACTCACGTAATCAAATCCATACCACAAATCTGATCAATTTAGAGCTCATGCAGGAAAAGACATCTGAGCCAGGGATGAAGCTGAGCATATATTTCTCAAGTGACATAGAAGCGAACAAGAAAATAGATCTTCACTCTATCCACATCTACACGGGCAAAATCCATTTTGCTTCCAGTCCCAGCACGGCACCTCTCCAGCTACACCAACTGCTCAGAAAAGCTTTTGCATGCCCTCCCTAACACATTGCTGTCACCATATATCTTGAAATGCTACAAATTCTGGTGGAGAAGCTGAGGACCACGCGAGGTGTTGCACACAGCCTCTGTGGTGAGATGTTTGCCCATCCCTACCACCCCACGTGCAGACGGGACCGTGTGGAGCTGCTGCCTAAGAGCTGTGGGCGCCAACGCAAGAAAGGGCAAGGCAAAGCTGGAATTTGGGATGGGGTTTTGCTAAGCTGCTCTAACAGCCCTTCCAGAAAAGGCAGAAAAGCCTTCTCCACAGAAAGCAGGACAAGGGATCAGAAAGTCAAAATCTCACTTCGGATTTACTCTAGGAAGGCCTCAGGAGCTGGAGGAGCTTCCATGATACTTCCCCAGGATGGTAGTAGCTGGTGCTGCCAACCACTCCAAGGTTGCAAGGGAAAAAAGATGCCTTCACCCACAGGCTCATTTTCTTTTCTCCCTTGGCTCTGCTCAGCTCTTACCCCACGTGCAACCAGCCCTCAAACCAGAGGAAAGCCTGACTCACTCCTTATCACGGTCATCAGTCATCCATACGTGTGGCTTTGGTCTATGGAAAAAGAAAATGGTTTAATTTTCCAATAGTTTACAGCCAGATACTCATGCTGGCAGAAAGAGCTGTGAATTTTTTACAGGGGCCCTTTGCTCCTCACGCGTTTGTGTTTTCAGGTTCTTTGCCTGGAACAACTCCCGCTGGAAACCTGAGCGGCTGCAGGAAAGACACAGGACATGGGAGCAGCTCTGTCCCAGGCCATGTGGCTTTGCCAAAGTGTTCTGTCCCCTTTCCTCATCCATGGGGACAGACAGACAGACATTGTGCTGAGGGCTGGGAG
This sequence comes from Apaloderma vittatum, assembly GCF_000703405.1. Classification (NCBI taxonomy): domain Eukaryota; kingdom Metazoa; phylum Chordata; class Aves; order Trogoniformes; family Trogonidae; genus Apaloderma; species Apaloderma vittatum. The sequence continues at coordinate 33,521 of NW_009725560.1, forward strand.
CACCAGCATCGCCAGCTGCCTCCTCACCCTGGATCTGGCTGCCGGCTGTGCCTGGGGCTGAGCCACTTGCCAAGGAACCTGCCGGGCACCTTTCCACGGGGCTGGGGTAGGAGGCAAAAGACTGTCCCAAGGTCATGGCCATGGGTGAGAAAACACTTGTGCAAACACCCCCTTGAACCAACATCGGGAGAATTGCACAATATGATTTTCCTGAGCAGCAAATCTGCCTCTTGAAGCCATAATAAACCCCGGTTGTTTACAATAGCTGAGAGAGAATAATCAGCGTCTCAGAAAATCCCAGCCAAACACCAGGATGAAATTACTTTTCACCCCAGAGGGTTTAAGGCACAGCCAGTGGCACCCAAAGCCTGAGCAAGGCCAGGTCATGGAGCAAAAGTGCCAGCACAGACCTGCTGTTGTTGGACGTGTCACCTGCGTGGTCCCTGCTCTCCTCTCCAAGGAGGATCAACCTCCCAGGGATGCTCTGGGAGTCCCTGAGGATCCCTGACGGAGCGCCTCACTGCACGGCAGAACCCAGTGGCATTTTCTTTGCTGGATGAATACAGTCATCACCGTTCTCACACAAACACTTGTCACCTGCCAGCATTTGCTGCAGCAGCCGCATAAGGGACCGCTGGCACCGAGAAGCCATCCCTTTCTCCAGAACCAAAGCAGCTGCATGTCATGGTGCAAACCCTGAGTAAAGAGCGGGGAGAGAAACAAGCGCACCCAACAAGCAGTATCTCATGCAGAAGAAGAGCTTCAGTGCTGCGTGGGCTGGATCTCTTTGCGTTTGCCGTTGCATGTTCTACCACCACGGCTTGCTAGAAGCCCCTGATTCAGTACTAGGAGTTTGCATCGCCGTGCTTACCCTGGCAGTAACTTCTTCACAGCACTTGGTGCCAACAGAAATGCACGGGGAGACGTGCAAAAGCAGGTATTCGGCAAGCAGAGCCATTTGCCGCCGCCTGAGCAGCCTCGGGTTATTTTTACAAGGAGTTCGGAGCGCACACTTGGCCACAGCTCACCGTTAAGTCTCCCAGGACAAAAACGTGGAGGAGAAACCAGCTTAGTCACAACGCTTTGGAAAAGGGTACCCTCAACGGGGAAAAAGGGCCTCTCTGCCTGGAAACATGCCTGACAAAATAGGTTTCTCCAGTTTCCCATCTCGTTGCCCCACGGGGCGGGAAAGAGGAAAGGATCTCAGGCTCCATAAGAAAAGGGATATATTGGTATTCTTGCACAGGTTTAGCTACGCAGCACAGGGATGTGTCTGTATCTTGAGCTCACCCTGTAGACATGGGAGATCCATCCTTGGTCTGGAGATGGAGATTTGGTCCCTGGCGTCCCTGAGCCATGTAGGCAGGCTGCTGTGCCCACTCCACCCTTCCCAGCATGATTTATTGAATCCAGAGCCGGTTTCACATTGTAGTCCAAACAGACACACTCCGAGCATCACTGTGGCTTTTCTTCAGCAAAATTAAAGAAAACTTTAAATATTTTTTTTAAAAAAGCAGTTTCCCTCATTTTTAAATACTGATGGAGACTATTAAGTAAAACATCCATAAGAAGCAGCAGTGAATGACTCTATCTCTTCACACAGGGAAATTAAAGACCCATCATCAGCAAGTACAGGAGAGAAATGCCTCCAGGTCTTAGGTCAGATCCCTGCCCCGTTGCACCGGGCACATCACACCTACAGATGGTGCCTTCCCAAAAAAGAGCTTAAAAATGCCACGTGCACATCCAAAGGAGGCAGAGATGGGCAAACACCTCGCAGTCCGGCAGCAGAGACAAGAACACAGGAGCTAGCTCAGAGTTTGCTGTCTCCAGGAGGGAAAACCAAGAAAGCACTTCACACCTTCCTAAGTGCTTTGTGAACGAGATACCAACAAATCTTGCTTATTTAAAAGAAAGCCTGGGGAAAGAAATCTTGATTGTCCAATCAGCCAGCGGCCACCACGCAAAGTCACATTTACTACAGAAGTGAGGAAGCAAAAGGCTCTTAAAAGGGATTTTTAAAAGCCTTCATTCTGCTAAAGCTGCCAGTGAGAAAAATGGAGTCAAAAGTTTTAAAAAACCCTGTCTGGGGGACTCATGTCAGAGCCCAAACAGCAGCCAGCGCAGCCTGTGCTTTTTTTGGGAACCTGGCCTTGAGGGCACAGCCAAGGACTCCCTCGTCATTTGGGGTCGTGATAAATATCACACGAGGGCGAGGAACGGTCTGTTATCCTTGCAAGGCAGAACATGTTCCAAAGGTGGAGAAGGTCTTTAACACAGAAACACAACAGAGCAGCAAAAATTTGCAAACCGAGGTGCTAAAACCCAAAGTACCAACAGTAGGCAAATGTTGAATGTCACCTCATCAGCTGGAAAGCCTGATCCTCTGCACTCATACCACGACCTCCGAGCTGGTCTTCTTGGTCCAAAGCACAGGAGTAACCTTTTCCCTGGCTCTCAGGGAGAAGCTCCATGCTCCCAGCAGGGTGGTTTCCCACGCCACCACGGCACTTACCGGTTTGGGGCAGTGGATGTATCTAGCAAGGCTGATGATCAAGTCGTGAGTGATCGGATCCACCAGGTTTCGAAAGCTGGCATATCGATAGAGGACATCATCCAGGGAGGTTGACTCCATTCCTAAATCCTGCAGAAAACAGGGGAAAGGAGCAGTATTAAACATGCTACAAAAGCCAGCGCTAGCGTGGATCTTAAGATTAGCCCACATTGGTGGTCCCCAGGAAGAGGCCAAGAAGAAAGTGATCCCCACCAGCAGTCAACAGAAGGAAGGGACACAGGAACATGTCACCCTGGGGAAAGGGGCACTCCTGTGCTTTAGCTGCTCTGCCAAGAGGTGTTAGAGCTGCAGGATGGACACCCCAGTGCCACCCACACGCCATAAATCCACCAAGCCAGCAGTCTGCCTGTAACAAGGTAAAATCAAAGATGACTCCAGAGAACACGATGGCTCGATCAGCATCAAACTGGAATTGGAGAATAAATACAGCATAGATGTTCTCTGGGTCTGCTGTGCACAAAGAGGAAAGAATGAGCCTCGGGTTGCAGCCACGGGAACAGGAGGATAAATTGGGGGGTTGGGAGGAGCAAAGCGCTGGACTAGATCGCCTGGGGAAGGGGTGGAGGCTCTGCCCTTGGAGACTTGACAAAGATGTGTCAGGAACAGTTTGGATCGAGCTGATCCTGCCCCAGGGATGGATCAGACCTCCTGAGGTCCACCTCCAAGACTGTTTTCTATGATTTGCAATCTTTAGACATAATAATGCGAGGAATTTTGGCACAGAACTCATCATTATATGAAATATGTTAGAGCACAGGGAAGAGGAGGGGAAGGGTTATATACATTGTACTAGTTTTATTTCGGGTATTTGATGTCCACTGTGTTGTGTTCCTTGGTGCCCTGCAACAGACTGGAGCCTATCTGGAGCTCAGAGATGGTCTGGCCTCTGTGAACTGCATGGGAAGGCACGTTGGCTGTGGGCGCTGATGTCCTGTGACTTCAGACAGGCTGAAAATGATCATCTCTCACTTAAAAAAAATAGCCTGTTCCATCTTCAGACACCTGCTGCAGCAGCCAGAGGGATCTCACACTGGGTGCAATTACAGCTCAGGCCACAAACGAGGTGACAAGGCTTTATTGTACTGGTTTCCTTGTTACTCTCAGGGACATCAGCACAGCACTGACTGAGCTAACACCAGCTGTTAGACAAAAAAGAGCCAAGGCAGTTAAAAAACCGCATGACGAGGGGCTGTTCTTCCTTACTAGGAGCACCAAAAAAGCCTCAAACCAACAAATCCCAATCAGTCCCAAAACCCAACCAGCCCATTCACCCACTGATTGCAAACATGCCTAGTCTGAAAAATAAGGAGGCTGAACCGATTTATGATCCATCCCACGGCTTCTGCCAAGTTGGCACTTAAAAAAACCCCAATGAGTTAATCTCAACGTTGAGATCTAGAGCTCCCCAGGAGCAGCAGGGTGACAGCCAGGCTAGCCCACCAAGGCTGCTCTGACACGGTTGGGTTTAATCAGGCTAGAAAAACCTAATTGCTTTGTTCGTGACCATCTTCCTCCTCCTGTATTTTGGCACTGCGGGGGCCACTGGGTGACTGCACAGATCTGGCTGGGTTCTGGAGCTCGGGCTCCGTTGTAAAAGAGGCAAAAAAAAGGGAGAAATAAAAATTGTGCAAATAATGTAGGGCAGGGAGACCCCCAAAGGGAGGGCCCGCTCTTTCAGTGAGAGAAACACCTCTCCTAACAGCAGTGCGGGTGTTACCTTCACAGCCTGGTAGAACCCAACATTAGGACTGAGTAAAGATCAGGGAAGAGCTGGATTTGGCCCGCGGTCAGATGGCATCACTGGCAAACACCACGTGCTACCAGGAGCTGGTTTTGGGGCTTGGTAGAAGTAATCCCACACATGCAGCTCTTGACAACGCTGAGATCTTTGAGGATCGAACCAGGCTTAGCATGTTGCTGCTTCTCTTTTAAGCATCTCAAAACTCTGACCATTTTCTCTTAAGCTAAAATTAAAATGTAGAACCAATAAATCAGGTAATTTCTCCTCCTCTCTCCTGGGAGAGCTTACATTTTTCACATGAAGTGTTCCCTCCTCCCTCCCGGTACATACTTTTTATGCACAGATGTCTTTCCCAGCTGCTCCCTAAGTCTCTCTGCCACACTAGCATTGTCTCTTTTCCATCACATGCAATATTTTAAAGCCACTCAAAGCTGAAACTTGTCCGAGGCCAAGTGATGAGCTCATCTGCAGTTTAATAACTTAACACCAGCTCACGCTGTCAGCAGCAAATCACAAATCGTGAGCTTTGGAGAAAACGCCCAGCATTTGGCTCAAACCACTTGGGGTTGTTTCCAGCACATTGTCTTTTCCCAGGGGATCTCTACCTGGATAGCAAGGGCAACTTTCAAACAGGCAGGGTTTAAAATTATGGAATCATTTAGGCCAGAAAAGACCTTTAAGATTGTTGAGTCCAACCGTTAACCAAGCAATGGCAGGTCCACCACTAACCGTGTCCCTGAGCACCACATCTACACATCTTTTAAATACCTCCAGAGGATTTAAAACCACAGCTGTCAGCCACAAGGGTATTTATGAGCCAGGCAGGACCACGGCTTTCTCGGTGTAGTCTGGAGGGGTGTTTTTCTAGCGTGCAGCTCCCTGAAACTTGAGCTGCTGCCCCTAAGCCTGTCCTACCACATCTTACTGAGCACATCAGCTCAAGTCTTGCTTTGCCAGGCAAGGCTACAAGTATGGAGAGGAGGTCACTTTTGGGCTGAAAACCAAGAGTCTTGCTCAATTCATTTTGCTGTCAGTCATGACGTTCCTGCCACTTACAGCTTTGCTTCCAGTTTTAGAAGGCCAAGAGAAAGCTAAACCACTCATCAGTCCTTGGGGACGGCTTATCCCGTGGAAGAAAAGCCTCCTGTCCCCAGCTAGCCACACTCAGCCTTCACAGGAGTCTTCTGCAAATGTAGCAACACAAAGCTATTAGATTTAAATAAAAAAACACCCCAAACCACAAACTGAACCCCTCAAACAGAGAAAAACCAAACAAAAAAACTTGCAAAAGAAGTAGAAATTTAAATCAAAGACCAGCAGAAAAATGTAATGCCTCCCTCCTTGGCAACCAGCAGTGGAAAATTCCCAGCCACAGCCAAGAAAGGCATAAGAGAACCCAATTATTTTGGAAAAGCGTTGAGCCAGGTGAGCACCCAGACACAGTCAGGACAGCAGAGCTGATGCTGTGCTAGATGCTCTCTCCAACCTGTCTTCCTTTTGCAAGCAACAATTGTGGAAACAGCCCTTCCACCTGAAAAACAGCCCAGACTAAGAGCTCACTATTGACCTCCCCAGGCCAACATTACCCAGGCAATGCCGTTATCCCAGTGAGAAAGGAAAAATAAAGGCAAGGCATTTGGGAGCTGTATGCCCAGCTTATCTTACTTGGCCCTAGGGAAA